>NW_003303614.1:80684-82576 GCF_000142945.1 Phytophthora infestans T30-4
CCATGACGATGACTGACATCACGAGCAGAGCACCACCCGGAATAATGAAGACGTAGGCCCAGCCCAAAGACTCGATAATGCTGCTGCCGGTGCCCAGTGACAAGTAGTATCCGCTCGTCAACATTGTATTGAAAACACCAGCAAACACTCCTCGTTCACTTGCCAGGTACCAAGCCGCGTTGATCTTTACCACAGCGCTCGTACCGAAGCCCTGCATGAGGAAGTTCGCCGCGTAGAAAACAATGAAGAAGATTTGCCTCACAACATGCGACCCGTTGCTGAGAAAGATGACTCCGAGTGCTAGATTGCAGAGTGCTGCTCCGACACACGAAAGGATCATGCCCTTTCTTCCGCCAATATAATCGGTAATTTGCCCCGTGAAAGGAGAGCTGACGGCGTACGCCCAAGACCCTGCAGAGAGAACCCTATGGTCGCGACATTAGCGCATGTAAAACAAACTCTGGTAGATCATCGAGACGTACCAGCCCATGTAGACAGAGGAGAAGCCAAGCTGATTGCGCACCGATGAAACGTTGCCGGCAGCGACGTTATACCGAGCCATATAGAATGCAGCGTAGACAACACCCATGGGAAACCAGTTCAATAATCGTCGCCATCTACTCACACAGAACAGAGAGAATCATGAGCAGCTATCGAGGCCAACAAGGGGGTTACAGGTGCCTTACCGATAGCGTCTAGAGAGCAACTTCCGTCCTTGCGGGCTGAGTTCGACATCGTACACGACGCTGCAGCTCACGAACGTGAAAATGAGCAACGAAATGACTACCTGGACATCCATTAGACGAAGTTGTTTTGGTCTGCCCACCACGAGGAAAATGCGAGAATGATTGCCAAAAAGACAATCTCGAGCGAGAGGCTGGCTGCATTGCAATCGAGTGCTATGCGATCCAGCAACGCCCCCGTGACCTCTCGCACGTGCGGCGTCACAAACAAAGAGATAAAGCAGAGATTCTCCTCCATTCGTTGACTTGTTGAAGTGCTTTTGAAACGGCTACGGAAAAATCGGAGCCCACCTAGAGGTCCAATCAGCGCTTTTGTTTCTTTCGGAGCCCTCTCAGTAGGCCAATTAGCGCCGACCTTTGCGTTTCGCCACTCGACTTCAACAACAAATGGCTGTACGCTGAATCCCCGCCTTATCCATTTTTGAGCTGCTCAAGTGAGGCTTAAGAATAGCTGAGCGTGAATAAAAGTTTGTCGGGCAACTTGATCTTATCTACTAAGTACAAGCTTTGATGCAGGTGAGGGTGAACTCTGCCTCGGTTTTGAGTTCCACTGAGGGTTATAACGAGCAAATAGCAGGCATTGTCTGGAGTAATGAGGCTTGATGAGTCAACCACCGAGCATACCTTCTGTGCGACATGCGCCTCGCACGTCATGGCAGTGTGGCTTTTCCTTGAGCGAAAGGACACTTTGTTAATAGCTAGTGCTGTACTCCCAGATGGTCAAGCGCGTAAGGATGTCCGAGCAGATGGAAGCTGGAAACAGATTACTGTTTGCTATACCTTTACGTTTGACTTTCCAACTTGTCGTCATAATGGATGTAATCAGGCTCCGTGCAGCTAGAAAGGATTAGGCAGCAACTTCAAAGCGGTAAAAACCACGGAAGACGCTTAATGCCAGTTGCCCACTAATACCACACCACGCGCCGTCTTAAACTCCACAATGCACTACAGGGGTATGCGTGTGACGTTCACAGTACTTCGGCCCGTCACCCCCTTGGCCGATTGATGGCAAGTTGGAAAGTGAGGAAGATGAAGTGTCTAGCTGCTTTATTCGCACTTGTAGAGTACCTGATAGTGTATAGGCAGAACCCAGGTGTCGTTGAAATAGACCGACTCTTGGGTAGAAGCCTCCATAATTAAATTTTTGGG
>NW_003303614.1:84274-86815 GCF_000142945.1 Phytophthora infestans T30-4
CCGACTGAGTTATGGTGGATCTGTCCACGTACCCCCCTCCAAAGCGCGATGTGGGCAAGGGAGAAGAGCGGGCCATTTCACCTCGATATTGCCCTTGCGTTTTACACGGCAAGAATACCGTTTCGTGTGATTGATAACCCGCATCTGCGTCGTTCTCTCACTCGCTATTGCCCGAATATGAAGCTTCCAACGCGCCAAGGTCTTGCAACTACTTTCTTGAATTTAGCCTACAATACGGAAAAGGAACGTTTGGGACAGATTCTACAGCGTCAACCACGGCTGGTCAGTCGTTAATCGAGAAAGCATCGTAAACTACGTTATCATGTCTCCCAAAATGCGGCCGATGATGTGGTCATCTGGTACAACGGGAGGTCAAGCTCATACTGGAGAATTTATGGCATCTGAGATTTCTTGCGTTATTTCCGAGGTGGAAGCTGTCGCGGGTGTCGGGGAGGTGATTGCCGTAGTATCCGACAATGCTGCGAATTAAAGAAAGCTGGACGCCGTGTTGAATTGAGGCACCCAAATGTGGTCTTCAATGGTTGCTCTGCTCACACTATGAATTTGCTACTGAAAGATATGTTCAAAATTGAGTTTTTTGCGAACGTCTAAAAAAAGCTGTGAAGCTGTTAACATTTGTACGGGCACGACACCTCCTTCTGGACCGAGTTCGTGCCAAGCGTCGGGCTCTTCCAAAGAGAGCAAAGACTGGTGAGGTGTCGGCTCCGGTGTCTACAAGATGGTATACCCAAGCGAAGTGTATAAAAAGCGTGGCTCGCAACAAGTCGCCGTTGAAGGCGGCGTTCGCCGATACTGAGCTCATGCTGCATTATGCTGACGCAGCAGCTGCTCAAAACCTCAACGATGTTGTAGACATACTGCAGGGCAAACAGTTCTGGGCTAGTGCAAGAATCGCTGTTCGGCTGACCAAGCCTGTCACGCGCGCGCTCGCCAATTTTGAAACTGATACAGGTTCCAATTCGATGATTCTGCACGAGTTTGAGCGATTAAAGCACACAGACGTGTACACGGCTCCTATTCCGACCCATCTGTGCAGGCCAAAACACTTGCCTCGATCGATGATCGCTGGAAGCTCATCACTCCACCTTCCAACTCAACAAGAATCGCATACTTACTGGACCCATCCAAGGACACTTCTGGTTTTACTGGCGACAGTATGCGCGATACAGTTGCAGATGCTGTTAAGCTGGCTGAACGCTTTGAATTGCCCCCGGATATTAGTCCAGCTAGCTTGTGTTTGGAGCTACTGGACTTTATTGGCATGAAGAAATCCAGGACTGCTGAAGAGAAGACGAAAGCTGGTACAGATACGCCTCTGCATTGGTGGCTGATGGACGAAGATTTCCCCAAACTGTACCGCTTTGCTGAAAAGGTGCTCAGTATTCCTACTTCATCTGCTGCAAGCGAACGGCTGTGGAGTGTTCACGGATTTACGCAGACCAAGCTTCGTAATAGCCTTTGAGTTAACACTGCTGATAAACTCGCTTTTATCTACACGAACAACGGTGATTCTAAGCCAACCAGTATGCCACTATACCAGACACCTTCGACAATGAGCGATTACTGCAGCGATAGTGACAGTGACAGCGACGATAACGGTGATGAAGATAACGATGAATGCTTATTTGACTTGCGCGACGCCGAATTTGAATACTTATTGGATGCAATCGTCAGCGTGGACATCTCTTCTGAAGAGGAATAATTGTAACAAAGCGCAGCAATAACACATTCGAAGTGTGACCTCCTATTCTAATTCTTGGCTCTAATGCCCCTCTCTTAGGTTGGCCGGGAAATTCATGGTGTTCTGGACGTTGCCGCTCTCAATTTCCGCACTGCATGTCCCAATATCTTTGCACTCAGAATGTTATCATTTCTTCAGTTGCTTAGGTGAGGGTGGCCGCAGCATTTGAATAGTTCCACCATGACGTTGCGAGGGTTGCTGCCACGCTTCAAGAAGGATGTGTTTCTTTCTTAAAACGCACGGTACCGTTGCTTCTGCACCGGTAACTCTTCGACCTTGTTCTTGGGTGAGTACCCGTACGGAGTACACAGTGATATCTGCGTAGCGATTCACAGCATGAGGTCTGGTTATTAAGTATGTGCGCTTCATCCGCTATTAGACACCACCAATGGATCTTTGATAGCACGGCAATGGCCTTGATCGCCACTTCGTACGTTGTCATGAGAATGTTTAAGTATTCTTACTCATCAACAACCACCAGAGAATTATCGTCCATATCGCCAGTTTGGCGATGTAGATACTGCACCCTGAGATGTTCCTTTTCATGGAAGCGCATGGTCTTCTAGTGTTTGTTCATGAGTGGATCCAGATCCAGCAACACTTGTTTAGTCTCCCACGACGCGTGCATGTAGGTGAATTCCTTCCATTTGGTAAGATACTTAGTAATCATCATCTTGGCAGGTCGATTAGCGAGCATATTAGCGCTGGCCGAGGCCGACGGGACTGGGCTGGTTTCGCGACCTCTAGTTGCATATCTCGATTATCATGGTGGCCATAAA
>NW_003303614.1:97518-99840 GCF_000142945.1 Phytophthora infestans T30-4
TATTATTGGTTAGAAATCTCAAAAATCGGCCTGGTTACTCCTCATTTTTAACGCTACGTCATATTGTTGTTGTTGTTAAAGGCAAATGCCCGAAGTGAGTAGATTAAAGTCAATTAAATCTGTCCTCTAAACTTCAGTGCTCCTGGCCATCCACCAGATTAACCGGTTTGAGACCGGTCCATTTTGGAACGTCACGCCGGTTAGCCGAACCGTGCAGAGTTGGTGCATATCAACACTCCCACTCACCGCTACTGCACGTCGTTCCTCTTCTTGATTCCACTTGCTTCGCGAAGGAACGCTAGCGACTTCGTTCCCAGTGCTTTCGTAAGCATGTCAGCTAACTGCTGCTTCGTGTCGATGTAGGCCACCTTGATTGTGGAACGTTCCACATTCTCTCGAATAAAGTGGTGACGGATATCCACGTGCTTGGTTCTCGCGTGATATCCAGCGTTGCTTGCAAGTGCAATAGCACCTTGATTGTCTTCCCAGACCTGCGTCGCTCCCACTTGCTCGTGACCCATATCCTTCAGCATGGCACGTGTCCACAGTACCTCTTGAGTACAAAGGCTTAGTGCCATGTACTCTGCTTCCGCTGAGCTAAGCGCAATCGTCCTCTGGTACTTGGATTTAAACACCACCGGGGCGTTCCCAATCATGACCATGACGCCAGACACTGAACGTCTGTCGTCAATGTTGCTTCCCCAGTCTGCGTCCGTAAACGCTTCTGCCTTGACAGCTTGCGTTCCAGATCCACTCGTTCCACTTTTGTATACGATACCATGATGGCGAGTGGACTTCAAATACTACAGAACACGAATCGCTGCCTTCCAGTGTTGCGCTCCAGGATCCTCTAGGAAGCGTGACAGCTGCGTGACAACGTAGGCAATGTCCGGCCGAGTACAGGTTGTGATGTACATGAGGCACCCGATTAAGGAACGATACGGTCGTGACCGCATTTCGGCTTGTTCCTTTTCCGTAGTCGGCGACATCATCTTGGATAAATTCAGGTTTGCTGCCCACCTCGCTCTTGCTCTTCATAAAGTACGCAACGACAAACCTTGAGTAGTCGTCTACGAACGTCAGAACATATTTGGCACCACCCTTTGAGATCGTTCTCATTGGGCCATTACGTCCGTGTGTACTAGTTCCAACACACGCGTCGTTCTCGTTAGCGATCGTGACGGGAACGTCGTCACGGTCTTCTTTCCCTTCATACATCCACCGCACAAAGTCTCGTTCCCATTTTTCACATGTGGGATACCAATTGTGGAACGTTGAGTCTTCGTAAGCGCGTCCTTGTTGGGGTGACCCATGCGAGCGTGCCAAAGCTCCCACTCGCTGTCAGGACCGGCGGATTGCACGAAGTGTGCCTCCTCCTGCTGACAGTCCAGCAGGAACGCCTTACCGACCTTCTTCCCTGACGCTATCGCAGCGTTCCGTCCCCAAATTACACAACTGGAACGCTGGAACGCCACGCTCATGCCTCGTTCCGCGAGCTTCCCGACCGACAATAACCGTCTATCGAGCCCCGGAATGTGGAGCACGTCCACCATTCGGATGCGTTTACCGTCCAAACCAGTCAACTTGACCGCTCCAGTTCCTGCGACGCGCAGCTTCTTGCCATCTGCAATCGTCACGTTGATGCCACTGTCTAGTGCCTCGTACCCAAATAGGTCGTTCCGGTGAGGGGTCATGTGCGACGTCGCACCACTATCAATCAGCCACCCGGCCGAGCGTTCCCCACCAACTGCAAACACTGCATCGTCTTGACTGCTCTTCTTTGCAGCAGGACAGTCCCGCTTCATGTGACCCACTTGGTCACAGTTGAAACACTTGCCCTTGAAACCAACGTTCCGTTTCGGACCGTTCCATTTTCGATCGTTCCATTTTTGACCGTTCCCTCGGCCGTTCCGGAACTTGCCTGCGTTCCCATTCACTTGGAACGCCTTCTCCATGGTTTCCTTCTTCTCGAGTCGCTCGTATTCCTTTAACAGCTTTTCCTTGGCCTCGATGAGCGTCACACCCTTGGCATTCTCCACGATAGACGAAATGAGCTCGTACTCATCGGGGAGGCTGCTTGTTGTTGTTGTTAAAGGCAAATGCCGAAGTGAGTAGATTAAAGTCAATTAAATCTGTCCTCTAAACTTCAGTGCTCCTGGCCATCCACCAGATTAACCGGTTTGGGACCGGTCCATTTTGGAACGTCACGCCGGTTAGCCGAACCGTGCAGAGTCGGTGCATATCAACACTCCCACTCACCGCTACTGCACGTCGTTCCTCTTCTTGAATCCACTTGCTTCGCGAAGGAGCGCTAGCGACTTC
>NW_003303614.1:104877-107610 GCF_000142945.1 Phytophthora infestans T30-4
TGATACGGATCCTCCGCGTACACTCGTATGGAAGCCATCATCGACTTCACCGAAGCGTTCTGCTGTCCATTAGCCTGTGGCCGATAGCTCAAAGTAGCTCGTGACCCTTGACTGCATCATCTCCGCGAGTGCTTTGAACACCTCGCTCATGAAGCGTGGGTCGCGGTCGTGCTTGATCAATGATGAGGTTCCGAACCGTCGGTACACACATTCTTCAAACACTTGAGCAACACTCAGCGCCGTTGTATCTGACATAGCCTCGGCAATAACGAATCCCGTGACCGAGCACTGAAATAGGAGCAACGCCGTGTTGCCCCGGCGAGATTTCGGTAGTGGGATCACAAAGTCCATCGAGACGATCTTGAACGGTCGTTCGGCTAGTACGTTGCCAGGCGAATACCCACGAAGCTGCGGACGGCTTTTACTCGAGCTGCAAACCGGACATGACTTCACATGCTTCTCCATGTCAGCGTACAAGCCAATCCAATAGTAATCGGACTTAACACGATGGAACGTTCTAACCACATCTTGATGTCCACCTTCCAGCGAGTCGTGACAGTTCTGCAAGACCTCTTGGATCATCGTTGTCAGTACCACAAGCCGCAACTTGGTCTCTTCTTGTCAACCGTGGTCGTACCGACGATTCAGTCCAAGATAGTGAAGCACGCCGTCTTCTGATAACACGAACCGGTCAGCATACTTCCAGGCATCTCGAGCATCTTTGTAACTCAGCTCTTCTGCTTGGCCCTGAAGTACCTTCTTGATGTTAGACCACTTCTGATCCTCGTCTTGTGCCACCATTATCCGTCTGCGTCGTTCCCGCTGTATTGCTACCGGGTCAACATCTTCCGCATCGGGAAATGCCGCTGGTACAGTCTTGTGAGGATGGTCTGGCAAATATTCGCCGATTGAATCTTCGTTGGACAGCTCTCGTCGCTCTTCATGCTGTTCTTGAGCTTTTGAGACCCACTCCGAGTGTTCATCTGCAAACCTGACGCGTTTCTTGGCTTTCGTCTGTCGCCTAGTCATCACTGCAATATTACCAAATCGTACTCTGGTGAGCTGTAATCAACCACGAAATTTTCGAAAGTTTTCCACTTTGAAGACTCGCTGCCTGACAGTACATGTGCTTGACGCTCTGCTCCTCGTGACGAAACATTTACCGAGTCTTCATTCGGCTCGTAGATCATTTCCTGGATGCGATTCAGCGACGCCAATTCCGACTTGCGAGTTTCAGACAAGATGACACGACTGACCTTTGATTCCAGCGCTTCAGTGACTAACGAATCCGCGGCAGCGTTGTATTCTCGTACAGCGTGAAGATATTTAACTGATCGAAGCTTGGCCGTGAGTTTCCTTGTGAGTATTCAGCAGCGCTAGCAAAGTTTTCCTTCCTGCATGCGATCACCCCTATAGATTGTTGAATCGCGAGCCTTGAGTCACCAACGATGACTAGATCCTCGGCACCGTGCGCAATAGCAGCCTTGACACCGTTTATCATACATGTATACTCTGCCTCATTCACCGTGGTGGCCGAGAGGTAAGCGTTTGCAGCAATCACTATCTTCCACTCAGGAAGACTTCACAGCACCCATGAACAACTCCCGTAGCCACCGTACTTCTCTGTCTTCGCTGATCCGTCAAAAGACATGACGAATCCGCTGTAATTACGGGGAAGCCTGGCGTACAGCAACGCGGGGTCCATTCAAATAGTCGGAGAACCCTTGTTTGGAGGTGCCACCGGCGCGAGCGAGTCTTCCAGGTCGACGAAGCTCGTGATGCTTGACTGCAGTAGCTGCGCGAAGGCGACATCCTTCTCCTTCACGCGCTGCACCTTCAGGTGCCACTGCGATAGCAGCACTGCGAGCTGCACTGCACGTCCGAAAAGAGACTTCGACTTATGTACCCACTCTAACGTCGAGAATCGTGTATAGACATGTAGCGTCTTTCCTGCCAGCTGGACGTAACAGATCTTCAACAGCAGAAGTAGCGCCAAAACCTCCTTCTCAGCAGGATGGTAGTTCATCTCAGCCTCCTTGAGCACCCGACCGAGGAGCCGTACGGGGTGAAACTTGCCTTCATGTTCTTGCATTAGCGTAGTGCTCAACGCCCATTCATTCGCAAAGAGCATGACATGAACTTCCTTCGACCGGTCGAAGTGCCTTAGGATGGGTGAATGTGAAACAATCGTCTTCAATTTTTCGAAGGAACGACGTGCCACAGAAAGGCCACCTTCAACGGCAAAGCCTTCATCCTTGAGCTGGTACAGCGCCGCACCGTAGACCGCGAAGTCTTGAATGAAGCGGCTGTAGTAATTAACCGCTCCAAGAAACGACTGCATGCCCTTCTTATTCGTTGGAATCGAAAGCTCGGTGATAGCCGCAAGCTTCTTGGGGTCAGCCCTGATACCGTCTGGCGAAATTTTATGCGACAGAAAGTCCACGTTGGGCTGGCAAAAGATGCTCTTGGTGAAGCTAAAGCTGATCCGACACTGTGCAAATCTTGCCAGCAATCGGTCCAGCGTCGCCAGGCAGCTGGCGAAATCCTCGCCACCGAAGCAAATGTCATCCACAAACGACCGTCGACCAAACACGGGTACCAGCGATGATTCGTCTGGCTCCCCGTTCGTAAACATGTCAGCGACGGGGCTGTTGACGAGCTGTAGTACAGGGTCGGTCTCCACCGGTGCTTCGCGGTCTGCCGCGAACTTCGTTTGAAACGAACCTCGGCGGA
>NW_003303614.1:132043-141857 GCF_000142945.1 Phytophthora infestans T30-4
CACTGTCCCCAACGTCCAAGTGGATCTGGCTGTCAAGTTTGAAGACTTTGACAGCCTCGAACAGTTCACTGTTCTCGATATGGATCCATATGATATGATCCTGGGCATGCCCTGGCTTGAGAAGCACGAGCCCTGGATCGACTGGCGAGGCAAGGCAATCGGTGCCAGCCGCCCTGCGCAGTCCGACAGAGCATTGGTGAGTCATGTTCCCACCTCTGTCAGGACCCGGGGCGCCCGCGAGGGCTGCCAGGGTACCAAAGCATCCGGCAGATGCTTGGGAGTCGTCGACGTATATGACGACTCCGAGGATGTTTTGATGGTGGCCGCGCCCAGAAGAGGCGCCGGCCAAGTGGGTAACTTAGGTCCACAGGCGGGTAACTTAGTTCCGCAGACAGCTGCAGCTGTCATGAACACTGAGAACAGCGTGTTCAGAGTGGGTAACAGAGTTCCACTCACGGTCGCCCAGACCATAACTGAAGAGGAAGACGTCGGATACGCTTCCTGTGTGGGTAACACAGTGCCACACGCGGTCGCCCAGACCTTAACTGAAGAGGAAGGCGTTGAACACGCTTCCTGTGTGGGTACAACAGTACCACACGAGGCCACGAGTGCCTCGGATGTCGTAGCGACGACATCCCTAGACGTGGGCAGCAAAGCTCTCCGTCACAGAAGCCGTCGGCAAAGACGCCGCCGCCGCCTCAAGTCGGATCCGAACTTCGTTCCGATCGACGTCGCTTCAAGCGACTCGGAGTCCAGGGCCCGGGCTCCTCCGACAAGGCCGGTGGAAGAGTGTTATCACATCTTCGATAGCGAGACGGGTTTACCCGTCAAGGCATCTGGTGTCCACTTGGAACCGTTGCCAGAGGTTGCAGAGATACTGAACCTCGAGGAAATGACGGCTGAGTCTTTCCTGGCCAACCTCAAGGCTGGAGAGATCGCTGAGATGGTACTCATAAGACCTGAGACCACTCAGGAGGAGCTGAACTCCTCCTCTGTCTTGGACGAGAACGTCCTGGAAGACATGAACAAGCAGCGTCAGGCGCGCTTGGGTTCTGAGATTCTCAAGAACCCCAAGGATCCGGTGTATCCTTTGGTGACGGAGTATGCGGACGTGGTGAATAAACACCCACCGACCCAACTCCCACCGGATCGAGGCGTACGGCACGAGATTGATCTCGTGCCCGGCACAAAGTATTGTGTCACGAGGCAATGGCCTCTCCCGCGCGAACAGTGCGAGGTCATTGATGCCTTCTTCGCCGCGAAAGCGAAGGCAGGCATGGTGCGGGAGTCGAAATCCCCGCACTCGACGCCGACTTTCTGCGTTCGTAAGCCGAACGGAAAGTGGCGTCTGGTTCACGCTTATAACAAGCTGAACAACGCAACGGTGCCGGCCCAAACACCGATCCCACGAAAGGATGTGTTGTTGAACAACATGGCCGGGAGCGTACTGTACAGTGCGCTGGATTTGGTAGACGGATACTACCAAATCCTGATGCGAGAGAGTGACATCCCGCTCACCGCGGTAAGCACTCCAAGCGGCATGCTTTGGGAGTGGCTCGTCATGCCGCAGGGCTTGTCTAACGCCCCGGCGACGTTCAATCGCCTGGTGACGCAATTGTTCCGCCCTTTGCGTACCTTCGTACAGACGTACTTCGACGACATTTTCGTCCATAGCCGTGCCGATGGAGGCAAGACGGCCATGGAGGTGCATCTAGGACACCTCCGTCGAGTGTTGGACGTGATGCGAGCGAACAAGCTCTACGCCAACATCGACAAGTGCGTTTTCGCGTCACCAGAGATCAAAGTTCTCGGTTGCTTCGTAAGCAACGTGGGAGTTCGGGCTGACCCAGACAAGGTCAAGGCCATAGCAGCATGGCCGACGCCCCGTTCCCAGAAGGATCTTCGAAAATGGTTGGGCTTGGCCAACTACCTTCACAAGTACAGCGCTGGGTACGCGGGCTTCGCTAAGCCCTTGTCGAGCCTCCTTCAGAAGGACGTCGACTGGCGCTGGGAGCAAGAGCACCAGGATGCTTTTGACAGCATCAAGGCCAGTCTCCAAGAGGCCCCTGTCCTGGCTCTGCTGGACGAGACGAAGCCGTTTAGCGTCGTCTGCGATGCCTCCGATTACGCCATCGGGTGTGCATTGCTGCAGGACGACACGGCTGGACAGGAACGAGTCATCTCGTTCCAGTCCCGGCAGCTCAAAGCCGCTGAGCGGAACTACCCTGTCCATGACAAGGAGCTCCTGGCAATGAAATATGCCCTTGTGAAGTTTCGTGTTCACCTTCTGGGCTCTAGGCCCTTTGGGATCTACACAGACCACGCGTCCTTGAGGACGGCGACTAACTCGCCTCACCTCTACCAAAGGATGGCGAGGTGGCTGTCCTTCTTCGCGGAATACAACTTCCGCGTCGAATACAAGCCGGGCAAGCTCAACGTGCTTGCGGACGCCCTCTCTCGGCGTCCCGACTATGAGTTGGACCACATCACGCGGGTGACAACGGATCTATATGATCGGATACGCATGGCGTATCGGGACGATGAGGCTGTCGCGCCTATCGTCAAGTTCCTTAAGGCCGGAACGAGCGCGAAGTCCGACTGGCTCTCGTCGCGACAGCGCTCACGACTCCACCGATATGAGTTGAAGGAGGGCCTCCTCTATTATCGGGTGGAGCCCACTGATCCTCCACGGGTGGTCGTTACCAACGACGAGGATCTGAAGCTCGAAGTCCTCGCGGAGGCGCATGACGCGCCCTCCAGCGGCCACTTGGGCCGCGAGAAGACCTTTCTGTCGGTCTCTCAGTCCTTCTGGTGGACCCACATGTACAAGTGGGTCGCCCGGTACGTCAAGACACGTGAAACATGTCAGCGGGTCAAATCCCGCAGGGCACCCTTCGGCTCCACTACAGAGCCTGCCCGTACCGGCTGATTGCTGGAAGTCGATGAGTCTTGACTTCATCTTTGGGCTTCCCGCCGACGGACACGGCAACACCGGAATTTTGGTGTTCGTGTGTCGGCTGAGCAAGATGGTACATCTTGCCCGTCACTGTAACGGGCGAACAAACCGCAAGGTTGTTCGTCGATGGCGTGTTCCGCTATCACGGTCTCCCGGAGACGATTGTCTCGGACCGAGACCCGCGGTTCACTGCTGCGTTTTGGAAAACGCTGTTCCCTTTACTGGGAACTCGTCTGCAGATGTCCCACTGCGGATCATCCGCAGACAGACGGCCAAACAGAGCGCGTCAATCGAGTGCTCGAGGACACTCTGCGCAGTGTGTGCGCGGCAGCGCCACGTACGTGGTCGTCGCAGCTTCCAGTTGTTGAGTTTGCGCTCAACAACGCGGTGCACGCGTCCACGGGGTTCACGCCGTTCTACTTGAACGGCTTCCGCCACCCCAGAGTGCCTCTCACTTTTCGAGGAGACACTGACTCCTCTATTCTAAGTGGGGGAGAGGCTCGGAAAGCCCTTTCCTCCCAGGTCTCGGATGTGAGACCAGTTTCGCTGCGGAAACAGGTGGAATCCTTTATGGATACCAAGCTGAGTATTGTCGCAGGGTCCGCGATGCCGTTGCAGCGGCCCAAGATAAACAAAAGGAGTACTCAGACAAACATGGAAGAGGGAACTTAAGTATATTTGAGGTTGGTGACTTAGTGTTGCTAGACACGAGGAACCTACCGCTTGACACTGTCAGCTCTGTCGGCAGCAACGAGCTGAAGCACCGCTTCATCGGATCATTCGCAGTCCTGGCCAGACATGGTGCGTCGTACACCATCGACCTGCCAGAGTCAATGCCGACGCACCCGACGTTCTATGTTGGACGTCTTAAGCGGGACTTTGACCCGCAGGGGGTTGCTGACTCGCAGACCCCCTTGCCCCAGCTCCTCGAAGCGAGGGCCGGTCACAGTCGTCGATGAGGGCGTCGGAGCAGGCACCAAAGCCTCGGTCGGGACGACAAGGCTGCGGTCAAGACCGTACGCCGGAGGGCTCCATACGAACGGACCCCGGCGCCATACTCCGAGTACGCTGAAAACGCCGGGTACGCTACATACGCGTACGTCTGGAAGTGTGCCGCAGGCGGCTCCGGACGTGGCAACAAAGCCTCGATCCGTCGGATCATGCGAAAGGCCTCGTCCAGATCGGACGAAGAGGCCCGGCGATCCACCCGCAGGTGCAGGCTCGCAACCTCTCGCTCCACCAGGTCCAGGCGACCCGCAAGACGAGCGAGCTCGCCCTGATTCCCGGCCTGGGCGGCAGCATTACCGCCAGTCCCAAGGCCAAGTGCAATCTCAAGCACGAGGACACGCTGACGGAGGCGGTCAACCTCAGGGTCCTGTGTCGGACCCGCAGTCGGAGCACTCGGACGGGAGTGGCTCTCGGGAGGCGCCGAGTACTCGTACTCGTACGAGGGCACCTCCGCCTCTGCTTGACCGGAATGGAGAGGTCCACTTCCACGTGGAGGGGATCCACAAGGAGCAACGGCGTCGCGGTAAGCGACAGCTCCTCGTGAAGTGGAGGGGTTATGCCCACTCCGAGAACTCGTGGGAGCCGATTGAACGGCTCCTGATTGACTGCCCGAAGGCTGTCGCAATCTGGGAACAGAAGCGGCGGCAGCTTCATAAGTAGTCCGGGGCTTCTTGCCCGAACGATGTACGGTCGATGAGTACATACCGTACCCGCGCTCATCGTGAGCGCTAGAAGCCGCGCGCTTCAGGATGTCCCTTGGCAGCATACGCTTGCTGACCAAGTGGGCAAACCTCACACGAAGATCACGCTGGTCCAGGATGTGGGACAGCTGCTGAGCTTCATGGAGTTCCCGTAACTCCGTGGGTGAGTACTTAAGAGTCTCCACCCAAGCCCAGAACATGTCCTCACAAGTACTCCACGTGGGACAGTTCTCGGGCATAACCCAGGGGTATCCCCAAACGGGATAGAGACCACCCCGGGTCTCGGGCTTCTTACGACAAGTCGTGAAGTCCTTAAGGGGAATGCGGTGTGGCGCGAGTAGCACACACCGAGCAGCCTCCAAGTTGTCGACGAACAACTGTTCTTTCTGAACAAGGGCTCGTTCATAGATGCCCCTAGAAGTGTGGCCGCCCACAAGGCCACGAGGAGCGACAAGAAGCTCTAAGAAGAGGTCAGCCCCAGAGCTCTCCTCGGGAGGCCAATACCCTCTCGAGTTGATGGCAGCTCCCTGGCTGACGGGTGCCGCCACCGAACCCCCTCGCACACGCTGGGCAGCTTGGAAATCCTCCTGCTGCTGGTCGAGGTCATTCGAGACCTCCCGGGGCTCAACGATGGCACCCTCCTCTTCCTCTTCTTCCTCCTTCTCCTCCTCTTCATCCGAGGAGCCGAAGATACTTCGATAGGAGCGACGAGTCTCCTTCTCCTCGCGGAGTGGGGACTTAGAGGCGGTACGCTTCTTTGAGGGCTTGGCGCCTTCAGCTTTAGAGGCCTTAGCGCGCGCAAGACCCTCGGCAAGCGAGAGACGTTTGCGAGGATTCTCTTCCTCATCGCCACCGGCTTTGGGAGCGTCCTTAGCCTTGACGGCCGGACTCTCAGAGCGCACAGAGGTCGTGGGACTGTGATCACCGTGATCACTAGCGGGCGACTGCACGCTGTCATCTTTGTGCTCACTGGGCACTGGGCTGTGCCCCCCACAGAGCCCGCGGGAGCATCATGAGTGCTCCCGGACTCGGCATCGTCCTCACTGCCCGAGTTGAACTCACGTTCTACGAACCGAGGGTTCGGACGATTGTCCGACGATGAGGGCGACGGGCTGCGGCGCTTGTTTGCACGCCGCGTCACCCGAGGAACCAATCGCCTCGGAGGCCACCTGAGTAGCCTCCTCGAGTGCAGAGCCTTTGCCGCGAGGCTTAGTACTCTTGGCTTGCGCCTTACCGGCAGCAGCCTTGGAGCGTGTCTTAGCACCGCTCTTTGCAGTGCCGCGAGGCATGATAACGGTCGAATTGGAGACCTAGACGAAGAGCGCACTGGTTGCTGCTCGAGGCTCTAACTGTGAAGTGAGCCTCCGCCGCGCTCGCGCGGCCAAGTCGATGGTTTTCGACTTTGAGAATGAGAGTTTGTGACGAACACCTCTTCATTCTGATTGGTCGGTAAGCCGAACCTAAGTGGGGGAGGATGTAACGGGGTACGTAGCCCTAAGTGTACCCTGGTTACATGAAGTGTGACACTTCACACTTCAGGAGTATGACATGTCATACTCCGGGATATTTGGTACAAGGTACCAAGGTCGTTCAAAGCCAACCATTGGTTAAATGACATTGCATTTCTATAGGTAACTAATAGTTTGTATTAAACCCAAACTTAATCTACCTATAAATATACGCAGTTTACAATCTACCTTATTTAGGTCACTTCGCTCTCTTTAATTAAAGAGGGGACCTGTGAACTGCCGTTCACTGAGAGTTTGTATACTCTCGGGAGATAACTTCCTCTAGCGCAAGGTGCTGTGTGACCCCGTCACAGATACCCCCTCTCTCTCCGAGCGACGGGTACACTCAGCCGGTAACCAATTTTACTGGTCAAATTTGACACTTGGTCACACGTAAAAAAAGCGATTGGTCACGTGACCAAAAGTTAGTTGGTCACGTTCAAAAGACTTGCCGTCCTCGCAAACAGCAACGCAGGAGGGACACGCTGACGTTGGAGAGAAGCGTGAACTAGCTGTCAGTAGTGGCGACGATGGAGCGAGTCAGCATCCGCCACACATTACGTTCTACAGGTCTGTGTTTCTCCTTTCTCTCTCTTGAAAGTTTGTCCTAACTGCACCATTTATATATAAAATCGCTCAGGTTAACCGTGGCACTACTTGTGGACCTAAACTACTGGTGCTGATCATTGTAGTCATCTTTGAGGCAACCAGGAATACACTGAGGAAATGCTCCAACAGCGTGCTGTCGGCCTGGTGTTCAAATGACGGTGACAGACGGATTCTACAGCGATTCTTTTTGTATATAGATACATATGCGCTCATGTATCTCCCAGCTGAGCTCAACAACTTCAAATAACTGTTGCTGGGGGCCGTAAATGACGAAATGCGCATGAGGATTCTTAAGCTCCGGTACATGTATGTAGTGTTATCAGTGATATTCAAGTCAGTGCCTTTTCATGTAAGTATTTTTCTTGTGTTCTATTTACCATACTGCGTACCCATTAGACTACACCCTCGTACTCGAACGAGTTATCTTGCTCATAGTCCGCATCCGCCTCTTCCAAGACAGCATTTTCTTCGCTTGTAGAAGACACGTCAGTGCTGTAAGGATCCGAATTCACATCGACGTCGTCTACTTGACCTTCACTATCGCTGCTCGAAGCGGAGTCTTCAATGGCAGCCACACTGGGTAATCTGGGGGCTCTTGGCAACACAAATCGAGCTCGTACTGGTGGAACAGCAATTCCTGATATGATTGCATTACGTTGCAGAACGTACTCACGAGCTAGAATCTCCAGAGTAGTGGCAAATTGCTTCATTGACGGATGAGGCCTGAATCTCTTGTTAAGCTCACGATGGAACCGCTCTAATGGATTGTTGGTTCGACTTACAATATCCCGATTGATTCCGTATACGTTCCAGAACGTTGGGGGAAATGTATCCATCCAGGTACGCTGGAAATATGCCAAAAAAATTCTCCATTTTTGTCGAGAGTAGACTAACTGCTTGGTCTCACAAGTTTTTCGTATTTTAGCCTTTACCCACGCAATTCCTTGCACTGCAATTTTGCTGGGGTCAATGACGGTCAGTATGTCGAACACGCTTGGAGACATAGCCACCTTCGCCTCGAGCTTTGGTATCCCATATCGCTTTAGCTTGCGGCTGCAGGCCTGTTTAAAGTGAAATAAACAGCCAATGATGCGGATATCAGGGAAGAACGCACACATTGCTCCGATATGAGCGCCCTCAAAGTCGCATACAACGTCCTTCGGAACGAGTTTACTACCAACAGAATCTTGAACGCACTGTAGCAGTTTCAGGTACGATTTTTTTGTCATGGACGTAGTGAGCACATGCACGACAGGAACGTAGAGCTTACTCGATTGGTCATAGACCATAATCGTGACGCATTGCTTGTAGTGGTTAGGAGCACAGCGGAAAGTGCCGTCGATGTACCACGACAAATTCTCAAAGCACAGCAAACTTAACAGCGCGGGATGACCCCACCCAATTATTCTGTCGATACCGACAGGGTCTTTCTGCGCCTTGATGGCATCATGCCATGAATACTGGAACTGAAAGAGACCCTGATGGCTACCTTTCACCTTCGACAGGGGTGGTTTCTCTATTAAGCTGGTAGGACCACCGGCACGTGTTCCCCGTGCATTTTGAACGCGATTTTTAACGACTTGTTTTGACACTCCACGAACAGGGGGTCCATCTAGCATGTAAAACTTTTGTACAATACCTGTCCAAATTTCCTTTTGTGTCATAGTCGTTTCGGCGGCCAGTTTGTCGACTTCATCCATTACAGCCTCTGAAACGTCGATGCAGTGATCACCGGATCCTGTCTCGGATCCAACAAGACCGAGAATAGCTCGACAGGTATGTGGCTCCATATTCCCGAAGTCAAACGACGCTGAGTCTGCATAGTAAGCAAACTGGGCCCGACAATTTTTACGGTATGAGCTACAACGGTAGGTTATCTTGACAGCAGTAGCATTTGCGCGCGTGAAGGCATAGCCCTGGTAATACACCTTGGTACGTCCGTCGCGTGGCTTGGATACTACCTGCGAGCGTACTGAGCTTGCTGTTGACTGTGGGAGCTCAGTAGTAGTGGGGCTGAGGCTACGTGGAGATTGAGTATGCTGCGAACTAGTCGGATTTGCTGATGATGACGTCGGAGGCTGAGTCGACATCGACTCTATAGTAAGCGATGGCGATGGCGATTCTTGTGCTTCTCCTCTTATGGACGTTGCTGGCAGAGTAGAGGCTACGTCACTGCTGTGCATGGATGTATCTGTTACTGCTACGTCAGATGTGGAGGTACCCCGATAAGGCCGTGATGGACGAGAAGTCGGCGAGAACCTTGTCCTCCCACGACGACGCGATGATTCGACAAGTGACGTATTGAGAGGTGAAGGTGAGTTTGCACCTCTGGGCGGTCTGCGGCGAGTCATCAAGATGTTGTTATAGTCGCTGTCTTTTGCGAGAGTGGGGGCGGCCTGCCTTTGAGTCCGGGTGTGCCTCTTCGGGAGAGTCGGAATGGTTTCAAAACTGCCATGAATGACGATTGCTGCTATTACTGCGTGACCTAGTTAAATTGGTCGACAAAATGCTTAAGCTGTTTAGTGCGAATCTTTTGAATAAATACTAGTAGTTCTGTTCGCAGTTCGAACATTAGTGAGAACTGTGTTGGTGGGGTACGAGGGAGTTTGTCATCTCTCAACCTTCGTCACACATAACGATCAAGTAACATTCGTCGCACATACAGCACCAAGTAACGAACGTCTTCCATGGCAGTGGCAGTGGAGTCTGGGTGGAGAAGAGGTGGTGATGATTGCATGGCACTACTGGAAAGCGCTTTGCTGGAGAGAAGAACACGATGAGCCTGGGTGGAGAGGAGGTGGTGATGATATGTATACCCCTCCCCGCGGGTTTAATAACGGAAAAGCGCCTTGCTGGGAGAGATATACACTTGGAAGAGGAGCGAAAGCACCGATTATAGCAGAAATTGGTGTCTGCGAGGGTCCAAATATCTTCCGGTATGTCAGTGGAATACTCCAACCGTGTATGGATCTGACGCTGTGTCATCTGTCCTAGTGGATTCTGAGTGGACAAGAATTGCTTACGATTTGTTT
>NW_003303614.1:145741-146542 GCF_000142945.1 Phytophthora infestans T30-4
GCAACAAGCTGCAGCACCGCTTCATCGGATCATTCGCAGTCCTGGCCAGACATGGTGCGTCGTACACCATCGACCTGCCAGAGTCAATGCCGACGCACCCGACGTTCTATGTTGGACGTCTTAAGCGGGACTTTGACCCGCAGGGGGTTACTGACTCGCAGACCCCCTTGCCCCAGCTCCTCGAAGCGAGGGCCGGTCACAGTCGTCGATGAGGGCGTCGGAGCAGGCACCCAAGCCTCGGTCGGGACGGCAAGACTGCGGTCAAGACCGTACGCCGGAGGGCTCCATACGAACGGACCCCGGCGCCATACGCCGAGTACGCTGAGTACGCCGGGTACGCACCATACGCGTACGTCTGGAAGTGTGCCGCAGGCGGCTCCGGACGTGGCAACAAAGCCTCGATCCATCGAATCATGCGAAAGGCCTCGTCCAGATCGGACGAAGAGGCCCGGCGATCCACCCGCAGGTGCAGGCTCGCAACCTCTCGCTCCACCAGGTCCAGGCGACCCGCAAGACGAGCGAGCTCGCCCTGATTCCCGGCCTGGGCGGCAGCATTACCGCCAGTCCCAAGGCCAAGTGCAATCTCAAGCACGAGGACACGCTGACGGAGGCGGTCAACCTCAGGGCCCTGTGTCGGACGCGCAGTCGGAGCACTCGGACGGGAGTGGCTCTCGGGAGGCGCCGAGTACTCGTACTCGTACGAGGGCACCTCCGCCCCTGCTTGACCGGAATGGAGAGGTCCACTTCCACGTGAAGCGGATCCTCCAGGAGCAATGGCGTCGCGGTAAGCGACAGCTCCTG
>NW_003303614.1:147622-149634 GCF_000142945.1 Phytophthora infestans T30-4
ATTTGAGATTGGTGACTTAGTGTTGCTAGACACGAGGAACCTATCGCTTGACACTTTCAGCTCTGTCGGCAGCAACAAGCTGAAGCACCGCTTCATCGGATCATTCGCAGTCCTGGCCCAGACATGGTGCGTCGTACACCATCGACCTGCCAGAGTCAATGCCGACGCACCCGACGTTCTATGTTGGACGTCTTAAGCGGGACTTTGACCCGCAGGGGGTTACTGACTCGCAAACCCCCTTGCCCCAGCTCCTCGAAGCGAGGGCCGGTCACAGTCGTCGATGAGGGCGTCGGAGCAGGCACCCAAGCCTCGGTCGGGACGGCAAGGCTGCGGTCAAGACCGTACGCCGGAGGGCTCCATACGAACGGACCCCGGCGCCATACGCCGAGTACGCTGAGTACGCCGGGTACGCACCATACGCGTACGTCTGGAAGTGTGCCGCAGGCGGCTCCGGACGTGGCAACAAAGCCTCGATCCGTCGAATCATGCGAAAGGCCTCGTCCAGATCGGACGAAGAGGCCCGGCGATCCACCCGCAGGTGCAGGCTCGCAACCTCTCGCTCCACCAGGTCCAGGCGACCCGCAAGACGAGCGAGCTCGCCCTGATTCCCGGCCTGGGCGGCAGCATTACCGCCAGTCCCAAGGCCAAGTGCAATCTTAAGCACGAGGACACGCTGACGGAGGCGGTCAACCTCAGGGCCCTGTGTCGGACGCGCAGTCGGAGCACTCAGACGGGAGTGGCTCTCGGGAGGCGCCGAGTACTCGTACTCGTACGAGGGCACCTCCGCCCCTGCTTGACCGGAATGGAGAGGTCCACTTCCACGTGAAGCGGATCCTCCAGGAGCAATGGCGTCGCGGTAAGCGACAGCTCCTCGTGAAGTGGAGGGGTTATGCCCACTCCGAGAACTCGTGGGAGCCGATTGAACGGCTCCTGATTGACTGCCCGAAGGCTGTCGCAATCTGGGAACAGAAGCGGCGGCAGCTTCATAAGTAGTCCGGGGCTTCTTGCCCGAACGGGGTACGGACGATGAATACATTCCGTCCCGTGCGCATTGTGAGCGCTAGAAGCCGCGCGCTTCAGGATGTCCCTTGGCAGCATGCGCTTGTTGACCAAGTGGGCAATCCTCACACGAAGCTCATGCTGGTCCAGGATGCGGGACAGCAGCTGATCTTCATGGAGTTCCCGTAACTCCGTGGGTGAGTACTCAAGAGTCGACACCCATGCCCAGAACATGTCCTCACAAGTACTCCACGTGGGACAATTTTCGGGCATAACCCAGGGGTATCCCCAAAGCGGATAGAGACCACCCCGGGTCTCGGGCTTCTTACAACAAGTCGTGAAGTCCTTAAGAGGGATGCGGTGTGGCGCGAGACGCACGCACCGAGCAGACTCCATGTTGTCAACGAACAACTGTTCTTTCTGAGCAAGGGCACGTTCGTAGATGCCCCTAGAAGTGTGGCCGCCCACAAGGCCACGAGGAGCGACAAGAAGCTCTAAGAAGAGGTCAGCCCCAGAGCTCTCCTCGGGAGGCCAATACCCTCTCGAGTTGATGGCAGCTCCCTGGCTGACGGGTGCCGCCACCGAACCCCCACGCACACACTGGGCAGCTTGGAAATCCTCCTGCTGCTGGTCGATGTCATTCGAGACCTCCCCAGGCTCAGTGATAGCACCCTTCTCCTCCTCTTCTTCCGAGGAGTCGAAGATACTCTGATAGGAGTGTCGAGTCTTCTTCTCCTCGCGGAGTGGAGACTTAGAAACTGTACGCTTCTTTGAGGGCTTGGCGCCTTCGGCTTTAGAGGCCTTAACACGCGCAAGACCCTTGGCAAGCGAGAGACGTTCGCGAAGATTCTCTTCCTCATCGCCACCGGCTTTGGGAGAGCCCTTAGCCTTGACGGCCCGACTCTCAGAGCGCACGGATGTTCTGGGACTGTGATCACCTTGATCACTAGCGAGCGACTACACGCTGTCATCCTGTGTGCTCACTGGGCACTGGGCTATGCCCTCCCACAGAA
>NW_003303614.1:157155-158190 GCF_000142945.1 Phytophthora infestans T30-4
GCTATCAGGCAGAGTATGCGTAGCCAACTTAGGGAAGAATGCCATTATTATTGTCTTGGCGTAATAGCAGCAGAATATATTGAGTATGGTATATTGGGGAACCCTGTGTGTCAATTGGAATATTAGATGGCGAGTTATCGCAGATTTAGTAAAATCACTCAATCGAGGCTACTAAACTGACACTTTGCCGTAGCAGAGCTAACGAAAATCATCTCACACTTTGAGCATTGATACTTAGACTGGAGCTTATCAATGTTCTTGATGTACAATGCATGGCTCTCATGGGAAAGGATATCCATAGATACTGTAACGGGGTACGTAGCCCTAAGTGTACCCTGGTTACATGAAGTGTGACACTTCACACTTCAGGAGTATGACACGTCATACTCCGGGATATTTGGTACAAGGTACCAAGGTCGTTCAAAACCAACCATTGGTTAAATGACATTGCATTTCTATAGGTAACTAATAGTTTGTATTAAACCCAAACTTAATCTACCTATAAATATACGCAGTTTACAATCTACCTTATTTAGGTCACTTCGCTCTTATTTAATTAAAGAGGGGACCTGTGAACTGCCGTTCACTGAGAGTTTGTATACTCTCGGAAGATAACTTCCTCTAGCGCAAGGTGCTGTGTGACCCCGTCACACTTGGTAGCACTTGTAGTCAATCCACGCCATCGCGGGTAGACTACCTGAACCTCCGAAGTTCGTTGCCATGGATAGGAACGACTTCTCCCATATGAACGACTCTCAGTTCGAGTCGGTTCGGAAGATGGCAGGCATCTTCGGGATGGAGGCCCTGCAGAGCCTGGTGGTATCAACACCGGCTGAGCAGCTCGAACGCGTCAATGCGTTCGACGCGTACGAGCAGGGCCTCATCGCTCATGTGCGGGAGAACCTGCAGGCTCCGGCGGCGGAAGCAAATCCGCCTCACCCGAAGCCAATACGGCTGAGTAAAAGCCGTATGAGGGAAGGAATGCGAGATCTTTCACTTTCTGGTCCGAGAAGTAGAGCTCGCGATGGGACGCGG
>NW_003303614.1:164422-165485 GCF_000142945.1 Phytophthora infestans T30-4
CCCACGTCTATACATTGTATAGACTTCTACGAAGCGATTCTACCCCTGCTGAAGCGCACAAGACCTCGGCCACTGACGAAGAGAGGGAAATTATACTCGCGACCGTGGATAGCGATCAAAAGACTGGTGACAAAAGATGACACGATCTATACGCATGAAAGAGATAATGGACTCGAGAAGGAATGGTGGGTTACATTACTAAAAAATCAACCGAAAAATCGAAGGCCAAACAACAACTACGTCCGACCTCTGTACTGGACAGTCCGAATAAGCGAACCCCAGCGATGATGTACAACAAGCTCAACGTTATCTCGTCAACATGCATTGGCGATATGAATATCGCATCTACATCAACTACTTGCGGTTCTATGAGTACTTTAACGTACATCCCCCTTTTCGTGCATGGACCAAAGTTCAACACTTAAAAAACAATGAATTAAACGGACGATAAATTTGATGTATAACATGTATGGACACTAGAAGGACCACAGAGAGGTACTGAAGTAGTAGCTGCCAGCTCATGAAAGCCAAAGCTGTGTCGCATGAAGCCTTCTGCTGAAGATAGTTGGTGATCTCAGCACTAAATACGCGTGTTAGGATCCAGATCAATGCCGCTAGCATAGGTATCAGTATCGTTGATTCTTCACCAGGTCGATATGAAATTAAAGTGCTCCTGTATTTCACACTTAACTAATGAATTCTTCAGTGCAAATTAAAATGCTAGTGTTCGAACTGCAGAGGCAAGACTTGAACTGCAAGTTGCTTCATTAAATGAACAAACACAAAAAATGGACCAAAACGTTTGTATTATTAATACTTAGTATTCCGATAGGGAATATTGGTTTCAGTCCTGATGCTGCGTAACATGTAAATACACCAGTATGCGAAAAAGTTCTGGTTCAACGAAGGATATATTAGAGAACTTATTAATGGTTTCTCGACTACCGGTAGCTCAAGATTTTGGGGCAACAATTTGTCTGAAAAAAGGGTCAAGGCCGATGGTTCATTAATAAATTCCAGTGGTACATTGCAGAACCTTCGTTACTCGTTTTCCACTGAAGGG
>NW_003303614.1:167271-222132 GCF_000142945.1 Phytophthora infestans T30-4
TTGACACTCCACGAACAGGGGGTCCATCTAGCATGTAAAACTTCTTTGTACAATACCTGTCCAAATTTCCTTTTGTGTCATAGTCGTTTCGGCGGCCAGTTTGTCGACTTCATCCATTACAGCCTCTGAAACGTCGATGCAGTGATCACCGGATCCTGTCTCGGATCCAACAAGACCGAGAATAGCTCGACAGGTATGTGGCTCCATATTCCCGAAGTCAAACGACGCTGAGTCTGCATAGTAAGCAAACTGGGCCCGACAATTTTTACGGTATGAGCTACAACGGTAGGTTATCTTGACAGCAGTAGCATTTGCGCGCGTGAAGGCATAGCCCTGGTAATACACCTTGGTACGTCCGTCGCGTGGCTTGGATACTACCTGCGAGCGTACTGAGCTTGCTGTTGACTGTGGGAGCTCAGTAGTAGTGGGGCTGAGGCTACGTGGAGATTGAGTATGCTGCGAACTAGTCGGATTTGCTGATGATGACGTCGGAGGCTGAGTCGACATCGACTCTATAGTAAGCGATGGCGATGGCGATTCTTGTGCTTCTCCTCTTATGGACGTTGCTGGCAGAGTAGAGGCTACGTCACTGCTGTGCATGGATGTATCTGTTACTGCTACGTCAGATGTGGAGGTACCCCGATAAGGCCGTGATGGACGAGAAGTCGGCGAGAACCTTGTCCTCCCACGACGACGCGATGATTCGACAAGTGACGTATTGAGAGGTGAAGGTGAGTTTGCACCTCTGGGCGGTCTGCGGCGAGTCATCAAGATGTTGTTATAGTCGCTGTCTTTTGCGAGAGTGGGGGCGGCCTGCCTTTGAGTCCGGGTGTGCCTCTTCGGGAGAGTCGGAATGGTTTCAAAACTGCCATGAATGACGATTGCTGCTATTACTGCGTGACCTAGTTAAATTGGTCACGTGACCTACGTTTAGCAAGTGTGACCTATTCATCACATATGGGTGTGACCAAGTGTCAAATTTGACCTGTTTTATGGGCTTCGACTCAACTTTACATCCACAGAGTAGACGTTAATAGCTAAATGAAAGCACTCCTCAAGCTCATCGAGCTGTAGGAGATCAATCGGTTTGAAGCCACGGAGCAGGCTAAGCGTAAAGCTGATACCCTTATGAGCAGTATCTCTTAAAAACTTCCTTAACATGAGCCTGGATCCGACGAGGATCATTATTAGCATGCTGATTCAAGCTCCACGCGATACAGGGAAACACACACTTGTTTGTTGGTCTTGGGGAAGTTGATTACGTACTTGTTGTCGCGTATTATCTTAGGGATAACAACTTCACTATCACCAAGTGCATGCCCACGGAAGTACATGTATATGTAAATCTTAAACCCAGTAATCGCCTTGAGCTTATAGCCCGATTTGGGATAGTTTAGCGTATTAGGCAGCTCCATTGACCTTATCTTTGAGATAACTTTCTTAAGGATGTCAGATCGCCTGTTGATACCAACAGGGTCTCAAGTACGTAAGTGGTAGCCAGATTCTGGTGCCAGTACTGGGTAAATTGCCGTCCGTTAGACTTATGAGATCGTACCCAAGAGCAGTGTTTACCTTGAAGGCGTTAGTCTGGGTAGCAAGCACGTTCACGAACTTGTCATAGAACTCAGCAGTCTGGATACCTTCATAAAGGTGGAACTCCATGTGCTAGCCGTTGTAAAAACGATACTTGGGATCCTTGTTATAGTCCGGGGAAATGTGCTTCTTCTAGGTCTCGACGGAGATCTTGTACTGCCTCGCAAATAGCTTCTGATTGGTCGGACGGGAAACGTTGCTAACATAAGCCATCTTACATGTACCAGTTCTACTACGCATCTTAGCGCGGTAGGTACTGCTCCAGCAAATGGCATCAATATTTAATACCTTCAAGCTCGTATTGCCTGTATACTCTTGTCTCTACCATTCCTGTGGAAATGACTTTATAATTATTGGATCTTGTATCAGGATCGACTTTATATCTTACCCCTATACAACAAATTTCAAAAGCAATTAATTAAAATACTTTGTGTACGATCTGTCGAGCGTTTGCAACCAGCGATAATATTTTGAATCGTGAGACTTGATCCAATCGAATGTCTTATCACTGTACTTGATTTTGCCTCCAAAAACCGTTCTTGGGAGTAAATTAAGTGCCAAATCCTGCCTGGAGGCCTCAGATACGATATCACACTTAAATAGGAAGTGAGTATTGGAGATATCCACTTCCACTAACGACTCTGGCTTTCGATTTCTGTACTTGCCAAATTCTAGCTTCGTCTCGCATAAAGAAGTAAGACCGCGGTCTCGACAATCCTTACAATATTTGTAGAAACCCCTGTACCGGCGTTGGCAGCCGTGGCACACCTTATAGTGCCCACCAAAAAGCTTAACACACTCTGAACCAACGAAGTGATGATTCTCATCCTCGTCAATGATAAGGAAGTGTCGCTTGAAAGGGGTGTTGCAATACCACCGCGGGTTAGCATTAGATCGATAGCCAGGGCACGGAAAACTTGCGTTTTACCTAAAGCCATCCATTTACCCTTGTCCTTTGCTGCATCACCCAGACGAGTGATACTGGCTAAGGTCGCCGAGGGCATCCTTCAAAATCGTCAGCGTGGTGGCCAATCAGTGTCTGTCTATATGTGGCTTGACTTTCTATGTGGTAAAAAACATATTTCGAAGTAATTAATTAGCCAAGTTCGGTTTATGTCTTAAGTTCGGCTTCGTTGCTGTTAAGTTCGTCTTTCGGCTTCCGCTTTTTGCGCGTACGAATTTGGTCCCTATTTTTATCGTCGTACCTTTTTTGATAGGTTAGACGAGCTTCGCGTGTGCGCTGGTAGTAGCGCTTCTGCGCTGCTTTGATGCGCTCTTTAGCGAAATATTGGTTGGGTAAATACGTCATATTTATATGTTATACCTTTATCTTTGTCAGGATTATTGTGGGAATGTCCATCCGTTTTATATCCTAGATCGAGCATGGTCCATAAAACCACGCGTAAAAATGAGATGGGAAGAGGCAGGCATCGATTTGTTTTATCTATGATCGAATTACCATTTCAGAGCGTCGATTTACAGGATATCGATGTGGATTTGGTGGTTGATCGATCCGAAGCGGTCGATTCTGCCGTGGCTCGATTTATCAGACTGTTTAGTTAGATCGATTTGTACTTTTTATAGACCTCGATTTAATAAACCGACCTCTTTTTATTGTACACCGAGCATCAGGCTATTAATATTAGTGAAAAAAAGAAGAATATAGTTGAATTGCACAATAAAAATACATTTATAAAGCGTCTCACGCAAAAGTAAGTTTATTTCTACCACCATTGCAGAAAAATTCACGTGGATTCACTTCCACTGGCGCTATACAGACTATAGCTCGTTCTTTGTTTCACCTTCGGTATCAGGGACGGTAATTCGGGGATTAATCCTTGAAATGTGAAGGCATAGGATTGATACTGCTTGTTCTTCATTGAGCCATCAAGTCCACCAATATATCCCACTGGTACTCCATATTTGGTGCATACAAGCGCGCTTCCAGATAAAGTGGGAGCTGACAAAGATGAGAGAATCATTTGGTTTCCACGCCAGCCGGTGATTTTAGCTGGAAAGGATGCGTAAGCGTGACCAAAATGTTGGTCTTGAAGAGCGCCAGGGAATCCGAACACGTCAACATTCTTCGTGTCATACGCCTTAAGGGACATCTTACATCGGACGAGCTTGTTATCTCGTGGCACAGCAACTTTGAAGATTGCGAAGTCGAACGCAGCCGAACTACTCCAGCATGTGTCCTTGTCGAGGCTGAATCGAATGACTTCTTCCGGCTTCGTCGTATCGGGAAGGAGCTGCTCCACCACAACTAGAGGCTTGCCGGATAAAGCTGGTGTTTTCATCGCTGTCGTCCGTGGAGATTTACGACGTGGTTGCATTGCAACATTAGCGTCCTTCACATCAGCATCTTTTCTTTTCCTTCCACTTGTTTTCATTGAGGGAAAGAGTCTCAAATACCATTTGATTTCAGACTTGAAGTGACCACTCAAGTGATCAGAGAATGTAGCGTCTGTCCACATGTGCAAGTTCGTCATAAGATAGAAGTGCGTCGGCGTTTGATCCACAACCAGCACCGTTCCTGAGCACACATCTTCCGAAGAAACTCTCACAACTGACTTCCACAAATTCAATTGAACCTTAGGATCCATAGGGCTCCATGCGTCGTCGTCTCCCGTAGACCGTGGAACCACCACCAGCACGTGGATTTGGGAAGTTGATGGAGGATCCATTCCAATCAGCACGTCCTCCAACGAATCTTCTCCCTGTAACTCTTTGTCTTCACTCGTGAGCGCTTCGATGAGAGCAGTCTTTTCGCCCTTCTTCAGCTTCGTTACGTCTTCCAAGCGAGAAGAGAGCCACTTGCTGTCCGCTGTCTTGGCCAGGAAGAGCTTCAGCTTGTATGCATCAACGTCCTTCAAGTCGTTCTTCTTCTTCGCCTTGACCGCCTTCTTCAAGTCAGCCACCGAGTCGCTCTCGTCCACTCGCACCGAGAACACGCTTTCCGCCACACCCACCACAGCACAGAAAAATTTCACCATCTTTCCTTAAGGCGGCAGATTCGAGTCTGGTGCGAGAGCTCTCGCACCATTTTTCCAACCCGCACTAGACATTTTTTGGAGAACGGTAGACATAATTTGACACGAGAACACTTATGTCTCGAATTGGCCGCTGGCATACAGTACATGACTAGCAAAGACTGAGAGAAAGGACGGGGGATGTGGTCCACATTATAACCATCTTTCCAGATTCTAATGAGAGGAAAGACCTAAGCGGAAACGAAGGCGGTGCCACAAAAAAACCCTATCCCATGCGCTTCGAATAGCGAGAGGACTCGAAACCTGCATCGGATGCGTCCTCTCGCTGAGAGGTTGCCATCCGTTTCGAGGATTTGAAACCTACTTGAGACGCATTGACTCAATGACCAGTCGAGAGCGTGAGGACACACTCAATGGCATTGAGTGCGTCCTCAAGCTCTCAATTGGTCAAGCGGTCGGCTCGTTGACCTGGCGCGGTGGAAAAGCTAAACCTACTCTCCTTGTTAAAGGCTTTGAAAAAAAAAACTGCCGGTGTAATGTGCCGGCTCTCACTACTCGCAGCTACTACATGTACAGTAATACGCGAACTCTGATGGCATCAGAGATGCGTCTCGCAGACTATTATTATAATACGTAGACCTCTTGTTATTACACTACTCGTCATAACGATCTGCGATACAACCTCGGCCATTGCGGATACCGCTACAGAGCAGACGAGCTTTGCCGACGATGCCTCGATCGACGCTGTACCTTTATTCCCAGCTGGCCACCATGACAGTACCCTCATGGCAGCCATGGCCATTGACACATGACACGTTAGAATCGCTTCGTAGAAGTCTATACATTGTATAGACGATTCTACCACTGCTGAAGCGCACAAGACCTCGGCCACTGACGAAGAGAGGGAAATTATACTCGCGAGCGTGCGGATAGCGATCAAAAGACTGGTGACAAAAGATGACACAATCTATACGCATGGAAGAGGTAATGGGCGCGAGAAGGAATGGTGGGCCACATTACTAAAAAATCAACCGAAAATCGAAGGCCAAACACGACAACTACGTCCGACCTCTGTACTGGACAATCCGTTTCACGGTCTGGATTGTGAATAAGCGAACCCCAGCGATGATGTACAACAAGCTCAACGTTATCTCGTCAACACGCATTGGCGATAGGAACTATCGCATCTACATCAACTACTTGCGGTTCTATGAGTACTTTAAGAGCCCGACGTACAACTCCCTTTTCGTGGATGGACCCAAGTTCAACACTTAAAAAAACAATTAATTAAACGGACGATAAGTTTGATGTATAACATGTATGAACACTAGAAGGACCACAGAGAGGTACTGAAGTAGTAGCTGTTAGCTCATGAAAGCCAAAGCTGTGTCGCATGAAGCCTTCTGCTCGAGATAGTTGGTGATCTCAGCACTAAATACGCGTGTTAGGATCAAGATCAATGCTGCTAGCATAGGTATCAGTATCGTTGATTCTTCACCATGTCGATATGAAATTAACCCCTCTGTTACCAACGTCGTAAGTTACGACTTTGAGTAGGGCGAAAGTCGTAACTTACGACGTAATTCGAGCCTTCAAACAGAAAATGGCTCGAAAAAAGAGGACACGATACTTTAACCAAGTCAAAGTTTGGAGGCAAATTATATAAGCTGAAAGAGGTCGATTTGGCAAATGTAAAAGAAAGGGTGGGGGAAGGGTAGATGTGCTGCACCGAACAGAATGATGAGTGGCCGAGGGCGCCGACTCGAGCCACTGGTGTCTCATTCAAGAACTTGCCACCATGGCGAGAGTTCGATCAAGTACGCGGACGAAGCAATCAGCGGTTGCCAGCACGATGGACGTGCGTGCCATCGACTTCAAGCATCTCTGGCGGCAGCTACGCGCAGTGGGATGGACGTCGAAGAGACCTTCCGGTGGACTTGCGAAGGAGTGGACGTACACGTCGCCGGACGGGAAGTCGCTCACCGGTGCGAAGTTCGTATATGGTTATGTGCTTCATTTGTCTAATTTATATCACTTGTCTAGGGGAGGATGCTGTGGTGGCTTATGCAATCGAGACTGGGCTTATTGCTGAAGAGAGTGGCGACAGTGAGAGGGAGGTGGGCAGTGATGAGGTCGTGCCGGTGGACGTTACAGTGACGGCGTCACAAATAGACACATCCATCGCGCTGTCGGCCAACACCCTATCGGCGATGTTTGGCACGGACAGTGACCCCCAGTCGGAAGCGGAGGATCAGTTGGAGCAGTCGGATCGAGAGATGGTCGTGGGGGCGTTCCAGCGGCTCCTATCAGGCGCCGAGTCGAGCAATTCGGACGACAACGATGATGGTTGCGCCAGTGTGGAGGAGGAAGGCGCAAGTGTGTGTGGAGGTGGGACTGTGGAGGATGACTGCCGTGTGGCACTGCCGGTAACCGACGTGAATGTTATGGGCGATGGAGATCTTTCGGATGAATACGAGGCCGTCGATTCTAGTGGCAGCGACAGCAGCGACAATAGTGGCGACGATATCATCGTGAGGCGTGAGTACCCCGACGACACACTTGAGGACGATGAAGACGTTGCTCTGATGGACGACGCATTTGTCGAGACGTTAGGTGGCAAATTAACACTTGAGTCGATCGACAAGGCCGCACTTCGGAGCTTTGAGTGGAGTCCTCCTTCGTCCATCTTCGAAGCTGACAGTGGAGGGTACCCTCGCCTGTCTACGGACGTCGCCGTACCGATCAGGGAGCTACAGAACATTGCGGATTCTCCCTTGCTGCTTCTATTTTACTTCCTACCAAAATCACTGTGGGTTACCATCACCAAGGAGACAAATCGCTACAAGAAGCAGACAGTACACGCCAGAGCTAAGCGAATCCGACAGAAGCAAAGGAAACGCACTGTACCAGCCCCCGAGACTGTTAAGCAGATTGAAAGGCGATTGCGCGTCGAGGCTGCGTACGAAACGCATGAGATACTCCACGTCATTGGGCTCTTAGCGGCAAGAATGCTGAACCCAATGACGCGTCGCTTTTCTCGGCATTGGTCAATGACCGAAGACGGTGCAATACCTGCCGGAAACTTTGGCAAGTTCATGGCTCGAAACCGCTGCACGTCAATTCTTCGAGACTTCCATGTCGTGAACAACGAAGCCCCACGGATTCGAGACAAATTGTGGAAGTTACGGCCTGTTGTCGACACGTTGCAAACTCGGTTTCGATCTGGCTGGTCACTCGGCAGTAAGTTTTCGTTTGACGAAGGCGTACTACCAGCCACGTCCAAGCGCAACACCACGGGGATGTTTATGCCCGACAAGCCCCATCGATACGGAACCAAGTTGTTTATGGCTTGCGATTCTGTGAGTGCATACTGCCACCGGTAAGTTTGTTTCGTTTATTAATTATGTCGTAACTTACGGCTTGAATTGTAATACGATATTTTATTACGTCGTAACTTACTACTATAGATTCGAGGTGTACGTCGGAAAGCGTGAGACCGAGGATGGTGATCAGCAAGCAGTCGACGACAAGACGGGGGCTGCTGCAGTTATTCGAAACATGAAAGCCGTTCTGGGAGATCGATCACAAGGGTTTCGATTGGTAGTGATCGATCGATTTTACTCGTCTATCCCACTGGCTATTCAGCTTCTATCGATGGGTATCTACGTGGTGGGAACGATCATGGTCAACAGACTGGGGTTCGACAAGCAAGTTATTGAGAGGCGTAAAACACGTCCTCGAGCGATTGAGCGTGGTACTTTTGCGTTCTCTCGCTCCACTGCTATACCGACCATGATAGCTTGCCACTGGTGGGACCGAAAGCCGGTCCACTACCTGGCCACGGGTCCGGTCATGGCAGAGGACTCTATTCGTCGCAACGTCAAGATGGTCGGGCCGTCTTGCGTCAAATGCCCAAAGTTAGTTACTGATTACCAGCGCTGGATGGGCGGAGTTGATGTACATGATCAACTTCGCCTGCAGTCCTATTCAATCCAAACGGCTTTCCGTTTCAGGAAGTATTACAAGTCACTGTTCATGGGTTTCATGGACATGGCACTCGTCAATGCGTATCTCACACACAAGGAAACATGCCGGATCAAGAGGCTGGTACCAAAAGATCGTGGAGAATGGTATCTTCTACTTCATAAGCAATTGATGCAACTCAAAGCCGACGACTTCATTGAAGCTACTGCTCCTACACCTTCTCCTATGGCTCGCTCTCGCAAGCGCCGCCGACTAGACGGTCACAAACACATCCAGTTCGACGACTGGGTCACCGTTTCAGGCATCCAAAAGCGCCGGCAACGCTCTTGCAAAGTATGCGCTCTTCTACGAGGCGATCGAAAAAAATCCTTTCAAACGACCTATTATTGTGAGGATTGCTCACACGCAGACGCAAAGTGCTTCCTCTGCCCCAAGTCGCGCCATAGCTACGGAGGCGTGCGCAAAACATGCTATCAGATTTGGCACGAAGACTTTGACAGTGGGGCTTCCATCCCAGCATCGCTCGGCAAGCGAGTCGTCTTGCGACGATCAGCCAAGGCTGGTACTCGAAAACCAACTCGGCGTGAGCTGCTCTGTCAACAAGACGGCGAGGCCGACAATGAAGAGGATCAGCCAGCTCAGCAATCGGCAATCGTTTGAATGCGTTTGGACAGCACTTAGTTTATGTAAATGTAGTTCTTTCTCTGTTGTACGAGGAGCTCTACGGATGTGTAAATAGGCATCTGCTTCGACAAAAACAATACTTGAACGTCGTAAGTTATGGCTTTTCGTGATACGACGTGCTCATAATGTCGTAACTCATACGACGTAGCTCAAAATATCCTCTGACAGTTTATAGCGGGAATCCAGTGTGGAAAAGACACATCCATACAAATAAATATACTAAAATAAAGTCGTAACTTACGACGTAAAATAGGCGGTTCCAACACGGATCTTCTGGTAACTGAGGGGTTAAAGTGCTCCTGTATTTCACACTTAACTAATGAGTTCTTCAGTGCAAATTGAAATGCTAGTGTTGGGACTGGAGAGGCTTGAACTGCAAGTTGCTTCATTAAATGAACAAACAAACATATTGGACCAAAAAGTTTGTATTATTAATACTTAGTATTCCGATAGGGAATTTGGTTTCAGTCCTGATGCTGTGTAACATGAAAATACACCAGTATGCTAAAAAGTTCTGGTTCAACGAAGGATATATTAGAGAACTTATTACTAGTTTCTCGACTACCGGTAACTCAAGACTTTGGAGCAACAATTGTCTGAAAAAGGGTCAAGGCCGATGGTCCATTAATATATTCCAGTGGAACATCGAGAACCTTCGTTACATGTATTCCACTGAAGGAGCGTCCATTGATTTTCTTTTTCGCGCTATTCCAACAACTAAAGCTCTCTACTTCTTTTTCAGTGGCAATGTGCCACACGAGCTCCGATAAACGTGTACAGTAGACGACAATTGGTGTCTGACAGGCTAATTGAGAAGAGATCTCTGCATTACTATAATGGCGATAATAACTATCCCCCAGAAATTAGAATTTTGAGAGCTAAAGAGAGTAAGACGGAATACCAGGATATTTTTTCTCTGAAATTTATACCACGAGATCTGACAGAGGATCCAAGAACAGCTGGTACATGTATTGTAATTTATCGAGTTTAAATATATACGGTTTACAAATTCTAAGAAACTTAGAAACAGATACACGAAAACTTCGAAAAATTAAAAAAAAATTGACTGGAGTAGCTAGAAAGGCTGGGACAATCTAATTTGTTGCTGAAGCCGGTAGAAATTGGTAATGGAGTCGGTTTCAGCAAATTAACAGTCAAACAAAATGATACTTTCGAACCTAAGTACGAAAATCGATTTATGCACTCTAAACGAAAGCGGGGCGTCTCCTCTATCTCTTGAGCGCTTATAAGCTACGGAATTCTTAAAAGTGAAGAAGTTGTGGTCGCCCAAAAATATTATCTCCATTATAGGGCCCTCGAAATGATGTCACAGCTCCGGTTAAGTGCGAGAATTACTTAAGTCTCGATACCGGAATTTACGGCTTTTCTGCAAAAGTAAAATCTCGCACAAGATACTCCTGTCCATTTGAAACCGTCGGTTTGTTCACAGTATTGTAGAAAAGGCGCTTGAACTAGGACACTGTTTTAATGCAAACTGATTAGTCCCTATCCTTTACCCCATACATTTCCTGTTTGAAGGGTCACCATACAAACGTTAGGTTAAACAGACCAACAGCATACCTGAAGTGTGATTTTGAAAGATTAGTTCTCCCAGGATACGACCCTCCAGTCTATAAAGGATGCACGGTTTATGAAAGATTTCTTGCAGAAAGGTAGCTTTTTGCGTACCGCGACGTGATTGGCTTACCGACCAAAACTGGTATCTTCAAAGCGCTGTCCACTGTAAAAATGTCGTGAAAAAAGACGTGAGGAACATTCACTCAAATTTCGCTTTTGTTCCATCGGTCTCTCGTGCTAGCCGCGCAAAGTAACACTCACTGTTGTTTCTATACATCGGTTTGCGTCGTGCTAGCGATATTAATATCAGTACGGTGTAGAGCTGCAAGATGTGGCGTCTAGCACCTGTGCTGTATCGGTTTAATTGCTCATGCATTGTAATGGACGCGAGAAGGAATGGTGGGCCACATTACTAAAAAATCAACCGAATATCGAAGGCCAAACACGACAACTACGTCCGACCTCTGTACTGGACAATCCGTTTCACGGTCTGGATAGTGAATAAGCGAACCCCAGCGATGATGTACAACAAGCTCAACGTTATCTCGTCAACACGCATTGGCGATAGGAACTATCGCATCTTACAGCTCCCTTTTCGTGCATGGAACCAAGTTCAACACTTAAAAAAAAAGGAATTAAACGGACGATAAATTTGATGTATAACATGTATGAACACTAGAAGGACCACAGAGAGGTACTGAAGTAGTAGCTGCCAGCTCATGAAAGCCAAAGCTGTGTCGCATGAAGCCTTCTGCTCGAGATAGTTGGTGATCTCAGCACTAAATACGCGTGTTAGGATCAAGATCAATGCCGCTAGCATAGGTATCAGTATCGTTGATTCTTCACCAGGTCGATATGAAATTAAAGTGCTCCTGTATTTCACACTTAACTAATGCGTTCTTCAGTGCAAATTGAAATGCTAGTGTTGGGACTGGAGAGGCTTGAACTGCAAGTTGCTTCATTAAATGAACAAACAAACAAATTGGACCAAAACGTTTGTATTATTAACCCTTTCGTGGTCAAACGTGGCATTTTGCCGCGTTTGACATGATTTTCAAAAGAGGGTGGGAAAACGACCCTTTAAACGCGGCATTTTGCCGCGTTCTACAAAATCCACACCTTGTTTTGTTTTTGCCAATCAGATCTTCGGATTACGGCTTCTGATAGATCCTTTCTGTGCCGACTGGCGAAACTGAGTTGTGAATATCGCGAGAGAGCGTTTTTTTTTCGGCCAGCCTAGCGTCATATTTGCGGTTCGGCTGGTAGCCGCATGAAGCGCAAGGAAAAAACGTGTTGTAAACAAGGCTAGCAGATCCTAAAACCTATCATACAAATTTGGTCGAGGCTTCAGCCCCAGAGCCACCAATCGTGCTGGTATCAACTATAGTATTCCTAGGTTAGATGCATGCCTTCTCTCTCAGTATTTTTTTTGCTATGCGGACCAACTTCATTGACGCACAAGACAAACGAATTGTAGCGCTTGCACTCGAGTATGAATCCCAACACAAGCGAGTAGAGTGGAAGGAGGTGGCGCGGGCCATAAGGAGTAAACATTCTGTCCGATGATCATAAGCTGGCAATAATCGCGTCTCAGCAGTACTATCATCTGGGTGCTCGTACAGATCAGCCGGTGCTTCCATTTCCGTGTCGGGCTCGAAACGCATATTCTTCACTGCTTCCACCTCTGCAAGACTCACTGGCAAAACCTGCTCGGGATCGTACGACTCGTACTCCCCTTCGGCCGACGCCACTTCAAGTTCATCAAGTGGTGCGTCCAAATTTAACTCCTCTTCAGTCCCCTTGTCGGTCAAATCTTGCCATGCCGGCTGATTAGGTACACGCACTAACGCTTGATGGTTCTCGATACCCCGTTGCACAGTAGCCACAGTGACGGCTTCCACCGCGTTTTGAAACTGACTGTCGAGCCACATCAATTGGAGAATAGCTCCATTTTTTGGTTTCTTGATACGACGGCATACTCGACCAACGATGTAGGCCGTTCCTACACATCTGTATACCTTATCTGTCATCCACGGCTCTTTCGACGGCGAAAAGGCCACCAATTTCTTGACATAAAGCTGCTCAATCGTTGGTGTACCTAGGGTACGACTGCGGGAAGTGCTGGTTCTTGAGGTGTTGGTGCCTTCTTCCGGAGTCGCGATACTTTGATTGGTGCGGCCGAGATCCTGCCGACTTGATTCATCAACTACACGGCTTAGGCGGGCAAGACGCGCTAGGGATCGTCCCGTCTGCCACCTCCACTGCCCGATCCACCGTCTTGGCTACTCACAATGTCCACAGCATCAGCGCTGCCAGGCTGTCGTCTTTGTGGAGTGGCAATCTGCCCACGTCCACCACTACCTTCTGTGACTGCAACGCCACCATTGCCTTCACCACGCCTTGCTTCCACATCCACACCACACGTTACCACGCCACAACCATCGTGATTTGCAGCTCGGCGGTGGCCAACACCAGCTCCAGGAGCAGATAGTTCAGCGACAGAGTACTGCATGGTCGTAACGGCTTGGTTGAGGTTACGAGAAGCTCCGGATTGTACACCTTCAGCACCACCGCCATCGTCATTCACACCAACGCCACCATCTTGTATGGCTACTTGCTCTTCGCAGCCGCGCAACCCCCGGCGCGCTCGAAGATCACCTCTAGTTTGGAATTCCTTCCGGCCGCTTGTTGTGGACTTACCACGGTCACTATAAGCACCATCGGCACGACGGGCGTGGTCTCTTGGAGCTACAGATAAAATATTTTGAGTACACATATCAACACAGCGTACTCTGCAGAGCTACTAGTCATACTCATACCACGAGTGAGGGATACACCACCAATGTTGTTGCGTTTCGAGCGTGCGACTAAGTCCTGTGCGTTGTCAGCTACAGCCGCTACTCCAGATCCATCTCTGCACCATTCGTCGTGGTCGGCATTGAATGCAGTCACTTGAGCAGTGTGAGAAGCATGATCATCTGCATGTTCCTGTCCGCCGACATCTTGTACGACACCAGGGCTACCTACAACAACGGCAGTTATATGTTTTGAGGCAACATCATTGTTGTAAACGCTGGAGAGTAGGTATTACTCACAATGTTGTACGAAGTGCCACAATACTTCTTCTTCCCCAAGCAGGTAATCAACGCCAGCTCTTCCGCTACCAGTACAACCGGGGAGGACATACCGATATCGATCGTCGAGGCCACTTGGAAGCTTGGACGTCCACCCAGCTGCCTTTAGCTCTCTCCACACACCGTTAAAGTCCAGCGTCGATGACAATTTGGTAGCGTCGTCGTTGAGGGCTTGGCCCCGCCGAAGCCGCTGCTTTCTTGCAGGTTGATCTTCTGCGAGCGCGCGTTTTCGCGGCATGGGCTCAAGGCGTCAAATCAGGAAATGAACGGCTCCTGTATCTCTTATAATAGTATTTTTTATTGAAATGCAAAAACGCTTGGTTTGCAACCTAATCCGGCATCTTATATGCATGTGATTTTGTTGAATATAGATTTCTGTGATGGGATGAGTCTCAGCTGCAACTGGCTATCACTGGCTCCGAGAGCAGACTGCTCGACGGCTCGATCAGAACGATGCATACTGAGGCCAAGATAGATACTCGGCTCGCGGATCTCGTACAAATCACATATCGGATATCAATGGTGCGGAAACGTATGAGATGGGAATTTAACGTTAGGAACTTGAATTTTTTTACTGCTCTGATTGGCCGGGCTCCGCCAATCGGTGGAGCACCTTTATTTTGACGAATCAGCGACGCGGCTGCTGTGGCTGCAAAACGCGGCAAAATGCCACGTTCTATAAGCAATCTATCGTGTTTTGAAACAGTCTGTTTTGAACGGAGTGCGCATCCCCACCTCAAAACGCGGCATTTTGCCGCGTTTTACAAAAGTTTAGCATAGTCGCCAAGTTTTGCGATCACGAAAGGGTTAATACTTAGTATTCCGATAGGGAATTTGGTTTCAGTCCTGATGCTGTGTAACATGAAAATACACCAGTATGCTAAAAAGTTCTGGTTCAACGAAGGATATATTAGAGAGCTTATTAATGGCTTCTCGACTACCGGTAACTCAAGACTTTGGAGCAACAATTGTCTGAAAAAGGATCAAGGCCGATGGTCCATTAATATATTCCAGTGGAACATTGAGAACCTTCGTTACACGTATTCCACTGAAGGGGCATCCATTGATTTTCTTTTTCGCGCTATTCCAACAACTAAAGCTCTCTATTTCTTTTTCAGTGGCAATGTGCCACACGAGCTCGGATAAACGTGTACAGTAGACGGCAATTGGTGTCTGACAGGCTAATTGAGAAGAGATATCTGCATTACTATAATGGCGATAGTAACTATCCCCCAGAAATTAGAATTTTGAGAGCTAAAGAGAGTAAGAGGGAATACCAGGATATTTTTTCTCTGAAATTTATACCACGAGATCTGACAGAGGATCCAAGAACAGCTGGTACATGTATTGTAATTTATCGACAATCTAATTTGTTGCTGAAGCCGGTAGAAATTGGTAATGGAGTCGGTTTCAGCAAATTAACAGTCAAACAAAATTCAGGATGAGAACAGTGGCGTTGCGAATGTGGTTTATTTTTAGTTGATTGTTGCTGTTAACGGTAAATGCCGAAGTGAGTAGATTAAGGTCAATTAAATCTCCTCTAAACTCTACTCTAGCGTTGTCCTCCTTGTTGTCCTCTTGTCAAGCGCTCCTGGCCATCCACCAGATTAACCGGTTTGGAACGGTCCATCCTAGAACGTTCAGCCGGTTAACTGAACCGTGCAGAGTCGGTGTGCATTAACACTCCCACTCACCGCTTTTGCACGGCGTTCATCTTCGTTAAGGATCGCTACTCATCAGCGTTCCTCTTCTTGATTTCGCTTGCCTCGCGAAGGAGCGCTAGCGACTTCGCTCCAAGCGCCTTCGTCATCATGTCCGCAAGTTGGCGCTTCGTGACGACGTAGTACACCTTGATCGTAGAGCGTTCCACATTCTCCCGAATGAAGTGATTTCGGATATCCACGTGCTTTGTCCTAACGTGATACCCAGTGTTACTTGCAAGTGCGATAGCACCCGGATGTCCTCCCAGACCTGCGTCGCTCCCACTTGCTCGTGACCCATGTTTTGGGAATAGCACGTGTCCACAGTACCTCTTGCGTACACAGACTCAGAGCCATGTACTCTGCTTCCGCTGAGCTGAGTGCAGCCGTTCGCTGGTACTTGGACTTGAGCACAGCCGGAGCGTTCCCAATCATGACCATGACACCTGATACGGAACGCCTGTCGTCAATGTTGCTTCCCCAGTCTGCGTCCGTGAACGCCTCTGCGTTGACACCTTGCGGTACACTTTGGTAGACGATACCGTGCTGCCGAGTTGTCTTCAAGTACTGCAGGACCCGTATCGCTGCCTTCCAGCGTTCCAGGATTCTCCAGGAAGCGTGACAGCTGCGTTACAAGTACGCAATGTCCGGTCGAGTGCATGCTGTGATGTACATCAGGCATCTGATCAAGGAACGGTACGGTCTTGACTGCATTTCACGTCGTTCCTTCTCCGTGGCTGGCGACATCATCTTTGACAGCTTCATGTTTGACGCGCATGGGTTATCCAACATCTTGGCGTTCCGTTGGTTGAAGCGTTCTACAATGTCGTCAATGTACCGAGTTTGCTTGATCATCAGCACTCCAGCTGCCTTATCATGATCAATCTCCATCTCCAGGATCAACTTTGCCTCGCCAAGCTCTTTCATCTTAAAGGCACTCTTCAGAGCGCCTTTACTTCGCGAATGGCTTCGCGTGTCTTCGCCGCAATGATCATGTCGTCCACATACAGGCACAAGTACACGAATGATTCCCTGGAACGATTGACGTAGACACACTGGTCGGCTTCACAAATCTTGAAACCGTTCCGCAGGAACACACGATGGATAGTCTTGTTCCATGCACTTGCAGCTTGTTTCAAACCATATATGGCCTTAAGCAGCTTGCACTTCATGCCTTCAGCATTGTCGAGACCAAGTGGGACGTCCATGTAGACCAAATCCACCAAACCATTGTTTAGGAACGCTGTGTCAGCATCCAGTTTCTCCATAATGTAGTCGCATGCCACACACATAGCGAGTACAACTCGAATCGGGTTCATGTGTGCAACTGGAGAATACGTCTAAAAAATCGATTCCAAACTTCTGCTTGAACCCTTGAGCTACTAGGCGTGCCTTGTAACGGATAACACGACCGTTCTCGTCACGCTTCTTGGTGAGCACCCAGCGACATCAAATGGAGCGCGTAGGCGTTCCACATGGAACCAACGTCCGCGTTCCGTTCTGGGAATGAGTGTGTAACTCAGCCTTCATACCCCAACGCCATTTCAGCTGCTTCATCATGGCGATAGCTTCTGCGTACGTGTTCGGCGTATCCGGGACGCCTTCGATGCTGGCCGCGTATGCCAACACTGCCTCTGCGAGTAAACAGTCTTCATCGATCCTAGGACGCTTAGGAGACGGCGGGCTATCACTACCTCTTTCAGACTGACGTTCCACATCGCCATCGTAGCCGTTCCCAAGCAGAAACACCGGTTCCCGAGGTCGGGTTGAGCGTTCCGTTGCAGGATGGAAGATTATCCGGTTCTCTTGGAACGCAGGAGGTTGTCAGCGGTACGTTGCCAGTTCCTGTCCACTCGACCGGCGTTCCTCCGGTGCGGGTAGCTGTGGTAGCTCTGCGTTCCGTTCCGGTTCAACTCGTCCATCTCAATGTCTTGAGCAGGTTCTTCTGCTTCTTCCATCGGTTCATCTTGAACAGACTGTCCTTCCACTTCTGGAGCTGGAACCATGGTATCGTCATCGTTCCTTGTCACATGGATGATCGTTCCAGAAGCTGACGACGGCGTGTCATAGATACCGCCCACCTCACGCTCGTCCAGCTTTAGCGGTCGTGACGCCTTGACCTTGGATGCATCCAAGTCGTAGACACGATACCCTTTTACGTTCTCTGCGTATCCTAGGAACGTGCACCTGAAGCTCTTGGGTTCCAGCTTCGTTCTCTTCATGGCATCCACGTGAGCGTACCCTTGTGATCCAAACACGCGTAGGTGTTCCATCCGTGGCTTCACTTGGAACGCCAACTCATATGGCGTGACATCCGAGTTGGATGTGTTCGTGGAACGGTTGATAAGGTACACTGCAGTACTCACCGCTTCAGCCAACCACTCCGTCGACATAGACTTGTAGTGAAGCATGCTTCGTGCCTTCTCCATGATGGTACGGTTCATGCGTTCCGCAACACCGTTCTGCTGAGGGCTGTATGGAACGCTGCGTTGATGCACGATGACATTCCGCTGACAGAGTTCCAATACCGTCTTGTTTACAAACTCCGTTCCATTATCGGAACGCAGGCACTTCAATCGTTTCCTCCACTGATTTTCTTACAGCGCCTTGAACTCCTTCAGCTTGCTACCCACCTCACTCTTGCTCTTCATGAAGAATGTCATGACATGCCTTGAGTAGTCGTCTACAAAGGTCAGCACGTACTTGGCACCCCCCTTTGAGAGCGTTCTCATTGGTCCCATAACGTCCGTGTGTACTAGTTCCAACACACGCGTTGTCTTCGTCAGTGATCGTGACGGGAACGCCGTCACGGTCTGCTTTCCCTTCATGCATCCACCGCACAACGTCTCGCACCCCCTTCTTACTGGCAAGATACCGGTCGTGGAACGCTGGGTCTTCGTCAGTGCGTCCTTGTTGGGGTGACCCATGCGAGCGTGCCAAAGCTCCCACTCGCTGTCTGCATCGGCGTATTCCACGAAACGGGCCTCCACCTGCTGACAGTCCAACAGGAATGCCTTACCGATTTTCTTCCCGGACGCTATTGCAGCGTTCCGTCCTCAAATTACACAACTGGAACGCTGGAACTCCACACTCATACCGCGTTCCGCGAGCTTCCCGACTGACAATAAGCGTCTATCGAGCCCGGGGATGTGGAGCACGTCCACCATACGGATGCGTCTACCGACCAAACCAGTCAACTTGACCGTTCCAGTTCCTGCGACGTGCAGCTTCTTGCCGTCTGCAATCTTCACCTCCATGCTTGTGTCCAGCGACTTGTACTCAAACAGGTCGTTCCGGTGAGGGGTCATGTGCGACGTCGCACCGATATCAATCAGCCACCCGGCGGAGCGTTCCTAACCAACTGCAAACACTGCATCGTCTTGGCTACCCTTCTTTGTAGCAGGTCAGTCCCGCTTCATGTGGCCTACGTGGTCACAGTTGAAGCACTTGCCCTTGAAACCAACGTTCCGCTTCGGAGCGGTCCACTTCCGACCGTTCCCTCGGCCGTTTCGGAACTTGCCTGCGTTCCCATTCACTTGGAACGCCTTCTCCGTGGTTTCCTTCTTCTCGAGTCGCTCATACTCCTTCAACAGCTGCTCCTTGCCCTCGATGAGCGTCCCACCCTTGGCGTTCTCCACGATAGACGATATGAGCTCGTATTCGGCGGGGAGGCTGCTCAGCAGTACCACCAGCTGACGTGCCTCGTCCATGGGTTCTCCCAACGTCTGCAAACCGACGATCAGGTCATCGAACGCATCCAGATGCTTGGTCATAGACGGTCCGCTCTCCATCTTGAACTTGTGCAGTCAACGCGTCATCGTCACGCGGTTGTGGAGCGTGGTGCGATTGTAGAACTCGCGGAGCGTTTCCCATGCTTCCATGGAACGCGTCGCCGACCGAATCTTGGGCGATGATGCCAAGCGCCTCGGGATCGTTGACGAGCCACGCTTCTGTGATCTCGTTCTCAGGCTTGACGACTTGAATATGCGCAAGCAAGCCCTTCCTGGCTAGCGCCATGCGCAAAATGTACACCCAATGGAAGTAGTTCCCACTCCCGAGGAGGGCTTCGGCACGCTTAATAGTCGTCAAGGTCTTGAGCGTTCTTGCGTGGAGCGTTCCGGTCGCGTTGAGGTTGCGGCTGTTAACCTGTTGTTGTTGCTAGCGGTAAATGCCAAAGTGAGTAGATTAAAGTCAATTAAATTTGTCCTCTAAACTTCTACTCTAGCGTTGTCCTCCTTGTTGTCCTCTTGTCAAGCGCTCCTGGCCATCTACCAGATTAACCGGTTTGGAACGGTCCATCCTGGAACGTTCAGCCGGTTAACTGAACCGTGCAGAGTCGGTGTGAATTAACAAAAATGATACTTTTGAACCTAAGTACGAAAATCGATTCATGCACTCTAAAAGAAAGCGGGGTGTCACCGCTATCTCTTGAGCACTTATAAGCTACGGAATGCATAAAACTGAAGAAGTTGTGGTCGCCCAAAAATATTATCTCCATTATCGGGCCCTCGAAATGACGAAATGTTTAGGAGTGATGTGGGCTCAATCTTTTTTTTCAGATTTTGATATTCAAGTTCTTTTTTAAAGCCCTTTGCTAAAATCAATAATATACATGTAAGGGTTGTCTTACAGTTTTTTCGATGGAAGTTTGAGCCAAATGTCACAGCTCCGGTTAAGTGCGAGAATTACTTAAGCTCGAAATTCTCGATATTGGAAATTACGGCTTTTCTGCAACCGGTGCAAAGAGTACCTTTCAAGTAAAAACCATAAAAGCGGCGGAAGGCGAAAAATCTCACACAAGATACTCCTGTCCATTTGAAACCGTCGGTTTGTTTACAGTATTGTAGAAAAGGCGCTTGAACTAGGACACTGTTTTAATGCAAACTGATTAGCCCTATCCTTTACCCCATACATTTCCTGTTTGAAGGGTCACCATACAAATGTTAGGTTTAACAGACCAACAGCATACCTGAAGTGTGATTTTGAAAGATTAGTTCTCCCAGGAGACGACCCTCCAGTCTATAAAGGATGTACGGTTTATGAAAGATTTCTTGCAGAAAGGTACCTTAGGTAGCTTTTTGCGTACCGCGACGTGATTGGCTTACCGACAAAAACTGGTATCTTCAAAGCGCTGTCTACTGTAAAAATGTCGTGAAAAACGACGGAACGAGCAGCACCGTGAGGAACATTCACTCAAATTTCGCTTTTGTTCCATCGGTCTCTCGTGCTAGCTGCGCAAAGTAACACTCACTGTTGTTTCTATACATCGGTTTGCGTCGTTCTAGCGATAATAATATGAGTACGGTGTAGAGATGCAAGATGTGGCGTCAGCACCTGTGCTGTATCGGTTTAATTGCTCATGCATGCATTCACAGCGCGCACCACTGAATCGGCGCCATTAGCTTCTCCAGCAAGCACGACAGACACGACCCAATGAATGCAGTGGCTGTCTGCTGTGAAGTAGCGGGTTAATAAATGCATCGTTGTGATTGATGCGGCTGTCTCATCATTGTAAGATGAAGGGCCGTAAATGCCGTCACTTAGACCGCTACGCGCTCCTGTAAAAGCCGTGAATGGAACGCTGTTTGCCAGGTTGCGCACAATAACTGTGAGTCGGTTAGGATAGCTGCTACAATGAAATCATAAATATGGCACCTTATTACCGTATACAGCTGGTTACTTTTCAGCGGGTTTAGGTAACACTCGAGAGTTGAATTGGTCTGTCCAATTCAGTACGATGTAGCTACTACATGCATAGTACTGCTTGACTTGGGGCTGAATCGGGCACTTTTATTTACCAAAATTATTCGGCATGACACACAGAAATACAAAATACTTGAATAAAAAAAAGGTGTTATTCAAACTAAAGGATTCATGCAACTAGCTACACTTGGTGTATCCTCGTGTACTTACAGGCGAAAAGGGAACCGCTTTGACGTCAACGTCTTCGGAGTCAAGTCCTTCGGCTTCTCCTTCAGCCACGCTGGTGATCGATAGTAGGTACACCTTTTGCAGTCGCAGCTCCTCCACCGAGGTTCGTATTTTAGTAAGTCCGCAAATTGGTCAATAAGATTCATCGCATGGACAAGCCACACGATCATGTTGTGTCGTTTTTCCATGCGAAGACCTTGACGTCGATGACCCTCGATGGTAGTTTTGTCAGCTGCTGAATCGGCCCGCATTACTATGAGCTGCTGGGTGCTCTGGTCTTGTTTGAACCGATATCGCAGAATGAAGTCACTCAAAAATTGGATGCGAGCACAAATGTCCCAGCGAGTAATCTAATGCACCAACGGAAGCGTAATCAGTGAAATATAAAGCTAAACATTTATATGCGACGTACCTCCGATAGCTCCATACACGTCCTTAGCCACCTCGTTATCCACAGGTAATCATGAAGATATTTCTCTCCGCGGAGAGAGAGGTTCTTGTCAATATCTCGCATTTCTTTAACAGGGAGTGCGGCTACAAAGTCGTCTACATCTGCAGTGGATCTAAATTTCGGCTCGACTTTCTATCATGATCGATCAAAACACGACATAGCTATCTTGATCACACTGACTACTTACTCGCCCGCGTGGATTAACGAACACAGGATATGTCGAGTCAAATTCGACATTATCACCAGCACTGAAGTGTGATAGTATCTAAAAAACGAATGCGTCAAGGATTAGATCAAAATAAATTTAAATTGAGTACATTTCATACCGGCTCCTCACGTTTCGCTTTGTAAATGCCTTTCCCGTTTGATGCAAGGGTCATTCCCGGGCCTGGCAGCTGTCATCATTGTGAGTGGAGTATTATTCATAATCTGCGGTCATTTTCGTACCTCTACAGCTTAACTATCAGAACGGTGATCCAGCATCTGCGTTCTACACGTCGATTTCTGAACTGGTGGCTTGCAAGTTGTTCAAAGGCACTCGTTATTTCGCCCGATTCATGTGAAAGAGCCAGGCTCACGGTACCCAACTACATCCGATCGATGACCGACAGTGCCCGACTCAATATAAGAGCCAGTTGAGCAATCGTGTGAAGCGCATGGCTGCTATACGTATATTCGGATGTGAAAGACTTAGCACTGAGCGTGTGAATAGTGTTTGCGGGATTCTGCAGTGTTCTACGCTGATAGTGTGTGGCGGCATGTGAAAGACTTAGCACTGAGCGTGTGAATAGTGTTTGCGGGATTCTGCGGTGTTCTACGCTGATAGTGTGTGGCGGCACGTACAAACTATAAGGGCAAACACAAAGATTGACTTGTTTAGAGTGTTAACTAAGCGCACATGCAAATGTATCTGTAACGTAGATACTGAAGTTTCTTTCTGGATAGCATGCAGAGACCTTTTGCGCCGGCAATCTCTTCAAACGCCACAAGGACGTAAATTCCACAATTATAGCTGTCGACTTGAGCCCCGAGGTCTGTATGGTACGGGCGGACTCAAAACTTTCGTGGGGCGTAGTCTGGTAGCTGCACTAGCAGGACCTCCGTGAGTGCTCGGACTTTAAGTGCATGGGTCGAGCCCATTGGATCGTAGACAGCCGCCTCCGCCATTTCCAGGTCCAACGATATGCCGCACCAATGGTTTTTACTGCAGCATACGGGAATGAAGATTTTCTCATTCGTGACACTGGCGAAAACATCAGCAAAAACGGCGGCAATCCCTGGCATTGCTTCGCCTTCAACAGAGCCGATTATACTTGGATCCACGATGATTACATCACTTCGTGATCCAAACAGTTTAGCCATAACGATGTTCATGGTGTCTTCACTAAGGCATGTTTTACCTACAAGGTCCAGAATGGCTGCCTGCATATTATACAATAGTTAATCAGAATATATAATGAAGCAGGCCAGAGATAGGTATTTATACCTTTCTGGAAGACACAGGAATCGCGTTTGCTTTCGTCGTCACGTCTGGCTGCTCATGCACCCGAAATGAGGATGGCATAGGCAATGAAAAGTCGACGGTGTCCACCCACTTCGTCATTTTTCCCACTTGGTTGATGGTCTTCATCGCTGTGTGCCAAGACTTCATAGTCCGCATCGTGCTTGTCAAGTACACGCCGAAGCCAGGTATATCGACGACCAGATCTTTTTCGGCAGTACCTTTGTGCTTTGACTGGAATGCTGTGACTTTTTGGTTGCAGATGCTGATTTGTTCAGGACGCAGTATGCGCGTGATGGAGGCTGGAGGGATAATAGGCTTGGTTGGTGGTAGCGATGTTATTGTTCGTACAGTCGGGGCCTTGAACTTAGTGCCGTACTCAATCACCTTAAACTTGTTGAGAACTGCAGCCGCAGATGCATAGGTAGCTTCGCCCGACAGTGCGGTTTCTACGGATGCTATGCTCAGGTTCAACGAATGAAGCTCGGAGTCTTCTTGAGCAACAGCAACCGCCTTCTTACGTGCCGCCTTCTTCGCTTTAGCAGATTGTTTCGGGCGTCCTCTCGATCGTGGTGGGCTGGCAATAACGAACGTCGTTTCTTCGGTTGGTGTTGGAAGAGTTCGTGAAATCCCCGACTCAGACCCGACTGGGACTGATTGGCCCGATTCATGTGGAGGTTCCGACTCAGACTCGACTGCACCCGATTGGCCCGACTGCGGTGAAACGCCACTTGGCTCCTGGAATAGGCCGACTTCTTCAGGTTCTGATACTAGATCGGTAAGCAACTCATCGCCACTCGTGCTGTGGGCATGGCCAGTGAGAAGTGGTTGATGTGGTTTTCTCCCAACAGCAGTCTCTGGTGCGTGGGTAGTACTATATAGTTGTGTTAGAGGCACCAAAAGCTGCCCACTCGTTTGCGAAAGCTCCAGCTGGTTTGTTTCTCGAATAGGATCTTCAAATTTACCATCCTTGAACCGACCAACCACTTCTTGGAGATATTGCATTGCCTGTCGATACTAGGTCATACCTAGACCAGCCATCGTGTCACAGATCTCCGAGGCAATGGGCAATGCTTCTCGGAACTTTCGATTCGAAGCCCAAGGGCGCTCGCGCCCAGGAAGAACAGTCTTCACCTCAAATGAGCTGGGTTCATTTTCAGCGCTACTTGAAGTGCTATTTTCCAGTGCTGAGCGAACGTTTGAAACCAACCACCGCTTGTTTAATAGTAGCGTCGGGATAATTGTTTCTTGACCAAGAGCTTTGCGAAGGAAGAAAACGTGTCGGCATGGTAACAAACGCGTGCTCATGAACAAACATGAGCAAGACCAGTCGCGCTTGGTGACACAATACTCAGCATTAAGCTCATCCAGTGCGTCATCATCTTCACACACACTCTTGACGAAATACACCCCAGGGCAACCTTCGTAAAAGATATACGCAGCCGGTCCAAGGGCATACGAATATTGCATGTGGATGAGCTCACACGCATGCTCGCTCACAATGTTTGCAACCAAGGACATCTCACTGTCATACTCAGGATGGTGCACGACCACAGTTTTGTAGATCTCCGAGAGAAACAGGTTTTCCTGCAGAGTTTGGTAGTACATTATGGACGCAATGCATTCGTCCACTGCCATGAAGGAGTCCACCCGTTCCTTGAGTTGTTTCCACGAAGCTTCCAGCCGATTGTTCGTATTGTTACCAAGTGTGACAGTATTCTGACGTTTATACGCACACCACTGTCCACGACAATTATCCCAATTCCTCCGAAAGTACGCAACAAATGGGTGCTCAACGTCCGATGCCGACGCACTCCCGACTGTAGACCCGACAGCACCCGACTCACTCTCGACTCCACCCGACTCACTCCCGACTACGGCAGCTCTACTACGTTCCACCGCTGGCTGAGCGTCGCTTGACGCCACGTCAGTAGACGTCGCAGCAGAGAACCCAAACGAAGCAAGGTGGACCATATACTTGAAGTGCTTCTCGTATTCTGCCTCCGGCTTCGCATACACAAGCAAGCTCACCACCCCTCCAAGCTGCTCCTTCTGGGTCTTGTAGAATCCATGATCCGCAGATGCAATTTCTTCGCGCAGATACTTCAACACATGGAACTGACATAGCAGCACAGTCACACCAGTAAAAGCTTCTATCAAGACAGAGAGCTCCGTAAAATCTTTGTCCACCAGTACACATTGCAGCCTCGACCACGCCGGATTGTTTGACTTGAATTCTTCCAGGGCCGTGAGCAACATAGCGTACTGCTCATTCTGAAGAAGCGCGTGTTGGATTACTGTCCCTTGCCAAAGGTATCATGAGCCATAAAAGAAAATACTTTGTACTTGGATCGATTGGTTCCATGCGTGGCATCTATCAGTAGAACTTCAGGAAACTGTTCGTACAGCAATCGCATATGTCTGGTCTGGAGCGTGATACACGTAGCTACTTTCTGGAGAATAACAACAGGTTAACTAAATATATTTTGCCCAAAATTGTAGCAAACAGGTCATTTACCTTCTTGTTGATATCGTCAAGAAATATTCGACCAACATTACCGGGTTTGTCGCCGAACTCCTTCATCCATTTTTTCAGGCGCTTCTCGCTTGAGGATGGACCATCTTTTATCTCTCGCGCTTTCAGTTTGTGAACCAAGTTGTGTACGTCTTGCGAGTTCGGATTGCTATTATACTTGTCTGTGATGAACCTCAAAATACCGGTCTTCTTGGCCCCATACCGACGGAGCACGTCAACAGTTTGTATGGCGCCATCAGTCAGCGCTACCCGCTTGGAAGAGTGGGCTCTGAAAGCGTTTTCATGTAGCCGATGGTTATGCTCCAGCCGACAGCGTGTGATTCTTACTGCAAATGTCTGGTTGGCCGAGTCAACTAACTGCACACAAGCATTTATCTACGTAACATGATTACCCGATTAGCATCAGATTACACCCGACTAGACCCGACCAAACAATACTTGTCTTTGCCTGGTAACCCTTCGCTCGAGTCTCTTGACGTGGTCTCTTCGAGGCTTGAGACTTATAGGATCCAGCGTGAGTGCAGATGAATGTCCTGGAATACTGCACCCAAGACTCAGGAATTGGTGGTGCCTTTGAATGCAGTTTTCGAATTCGCTCGTTGCGCTCAGACACTGTGGTGTTACTGCGGCTCCGGAAGACCTATCGTTGATACACAAACAGAATTGGTAAGCACCTAACGAGAAAGCTACAATGATCTCAACGTTCTCATCGTTACCTGAAGTGTTTGGGCTGAATAGGCCGCCAAGTACTGGTCAAAGGCTTCCCACGACAAAAGCTCAACCTTGTTTGGCGATGCGGCCAACACACGACTGGGCCCACCACTTTCGCTTGCGCTGCTAGTAGACTCCGGAACGTCTGAAACACTCCGAGCCCCCGACGAGCCGTCTTCCGCCGAATCAGCACTACTTGCGGCGGGCGTTGGCAACCAGATGTCGTCCTGGGAGTCCTGGGATCTCTCAGACTCACCACTGTCGCTCTCTTCCAACGCAGCGGCCCCCGTCAGCGGCCGCTTATGGGCTGCGCGCACGCGGAGATCCATTCAGCCCCGTACGGCTCCCGCTCCCCCCTTTCGAAGTTTTGTGGCTGGCAGCGCACTGATTCCAACGGGTATACGCAATATACGCCGTACGGATGTAGCTCATCGGAAAGGAGCCGGGGATTGTGCAGGGGAAGGTTAATTCAGTCGGGCGAAATACTCACTGTCTTGTTCAAAAAGCATGCTACTTCAATTGGACCAAATATATTGGGGTTTGTATGAATTGATTTGAGCCTAGTGGATCGTTCTACGCCGTCGGCAGCCTAATTTGAAGGGTACGCATACGTATCGGTACCAGCTTCATGGATACTGAGCCAGATCGATACCACGAGCTTGAACGTTACAAAAGATAAGTGCTGGTATCAGATCAAAGTGTACTTATATAATAGCTTAGCTATGTACAGTAGTACAGCTTCAACACAATCGTCTCCTACGCTCCAGTCGATATATCGCTGTCCTCGCAGCTTCAACAGCGCGCCAATGGTCCTCGGATCGCTCGCTAGAAGCGTCATGCACTCGCATAGCTACCTACTTTCGTGATGGTCGTCGTAGCAACGAAGCAAATCAGCTCATGTGCAGCTACTATGGCGGAGCGGGGAGTCGCATCTGGGAAATTCAGCAACAGCTATGCGGAGAGGGCTGGTGACGCTTTTTAGCTCGGTCCAATACGTCACAATGACGTCCATATACCCGTGATCGCTGTCAACAGGATACTGGGATCGGTTTTGATCGTGTTGACGGGATGCTCACGGACTGCATGCTATTGAGTTAGTAAGTGTAGCATCATGGACGTGGGTACATGTTTGTTGGGTTGAGCGAAGCATGGCATTGTGATACCAAGCGAATCGTTCGTGTTGACTTCTGTGCGGTACGACGACTGCACGGAGAACGACACATACATGGCGTATGAGACGTGCACACATTGCACGCTTCCACGCAGGCCACCGCCAAAAAATACGACATACACTTGAACGGCCCCATCGACGCTAACGGGTTCACCAAATCAGCGACGACACTGGCGCCATGATATCCGTCGAGGCCGTCGCCACGTCCAACAAGGTCGGCGCTGTAGAGCTACCCGACACCACCGCGGACCCCGGCAACACTTACGGAACGGTACGGTACGCTTGCCACCAACTCGACTTAAGCGTACGATGAGTTCAATATATGATTGTGAGAGTCATGGGCAGCACCGCGTACGTCGTTTGCGTAGCCTTCGCGTAAGGTTGACCAGCCACATCGGGCTTGGCGATGGTTTCCAAAAATAAGCCAGTTGTAATTGGCGCTGACGGTCATTAGAGCGTCGGCCGCCCGGGCCGCCATCCATGGAGAGACTCAGTATCTCACCTGCGTGTTCATACTGATCAGTGCGCTCATTGCCGGTGCTCATTGATTCACACGTCTGGTAATTATCACCAGCGACAGCAGTGGCATTGGTTGTAGATCCATGCGCTACAGACGCATATAGAAGCTGATTGGGCAGGGCAAAGAGTCGTACTATCAGGGTGTCGGTATCGAGCATCACACCAGCCTGCAGCCATACTGGAAGTGGATGCTGGAGCAGCGACCCACGCTCATTTTGCGTTTCGTATTAGGTGGTGATTACCGGGGGTCCTTCTTGGAGGATGACGTCTGTTGTCGTCATCTAGGTGATCGCAGCCACAGCAGATCTCGTAGACTCGGGGCCGCCCCTCCCCCTCCCGATTCTGGCGTAATGTCGAGTAGAGAAGAGCGTGACTATACAGGTAGCCGTCAGCGTTCGAGAGCGAGGTGTTGAAGACGAGTTAGCCGGAGCTGGCAAATCCGAAAATGACAATTGGTTTGCTGCCACTCCGCAAAAGCGCGTCAAACCTCGGCGCCATTCTCAATCCCCACTAAACGTGCAGATACGCACAAGTTCAACATGGCTAGCCAATCGTTCGACAGGAAATTTCGGAATGAAGTGTGATTGGCTGCTTTTACCGAAAGCGAAGACATCTGAAAAAGTCTTAACTTTGGAGATGGGAAGCCCAAAAGAGAACTCACGTCCCTGAATATCCACGCTGTTGATGGAAACGTCGTTGGTATCTGAATTGATATGCCTAATAACCCAAAACGATGTCAGCGAGGTGTGGACCAAATATCTTCAGTATAGTATTTGATTGCTCGTGTAACCGATAAATCAGAGGCTACGATGCCGTTTTTTTCAGACGCGGTGGACGTGATTTTGTACAAGCTTGCGAAAGCTCAAGTCGACGGCGGACGCAATATTAGCTGGCGAGACATATGGGGCAAGCTATCATATTTCGGTAGGACGCAGCACCAGCTTCGGCTTCGGCTAAAGACCCTGAGGCGAACCCACGGAACAAACTTGGACAAAATCCCAAAGCGCTTTACGGATGTTGTAAGAAAACAAAGCCGATCAGCTCCAAAAATGACAATGGCGCTGGACACTAGACAGGTGGTCAGTGCTAATCAAGCAATGACTCGCCTCCTCCGTTATGATACGAGTCGTGAATAGTATGTACGAGGCCACCACCCCGACCATCACGCTGGACGAATTGTCCGGACCGGTGTGGCGCTAATCTTAGCCACATTTCCACCGCTTCAATCAAGCGATAATTTCGTTGATATTGGATCTCAAATCGGGAATGTCGTAGCGCAGGTTGCCCTGGAGAGTTGAGTTGGGAAGTGTGTGAGCATCGCGCTCCAGAACGACCTAGGACAGCTGTCGGAGATGCAGATCCAGGCTGCATAGTGCCATTGCCTGAGAATATCAAAAGATATCGATTTTTAATGCTGATCTAAGAAAGTTGAGTGAAATTGCCCAGGCGGAAATACAGGACATGAGTGTACTGTATTCGAACAACATTGTCTTTGATCCAACGAGCAATGAGGCACTCGAGAAGCTGGCAACCGCGGTTCCTACGCTGATCCATTTAGTTGTGATGGCCAAAATTTGCGGTCGTCTTTGTGCGAACTGCCGTCGCCGCTTTTGCGCAACCTGGAGACTGGAATGGTCAATTACTGTTCCAGTGTCCTGGACCTCAAAACCTCATGAGGCCTACTAGTACACAAGGTCCTTCTCCATGGTAGTAGCCCTGGATAAGCTGTCATCATAAATACACAATGCGTGTGTGTATTACAATATTTATCAGTGCAAAACACCGTAAAATCGGCTAACCACGCAACGGATAGTACGAGATGTTCATGTCTACATGCCGCATCATTGGCGAGCGCAAAACGGTCATCTATTCCATGCGTGCCACCCCAGCATGTAAGCGGACAGTCTCACAGACCCTACGATCACCAGCACAACCAAATCGGACGATGAGAGCCTGGTGTAGGGTGAGAACCTGGTGGACGACGCGTACACAGTGAACGAGACGTACACATTGTACTTGCTCACGCAAGTCATCGACCAGAGCTCTAGCACGACCTCAAATGGACCCACCGACGCTAACGGTATCGCCGAGTTCAGCGAGGCCATCAGCACCGCGGTATCCGTCGTAGCCGTCACGATGTCCGACAGGCTCAACACCGCGGTGCCACTCGACACCACCACGGACTCCGGCAACACTACCGGAACGACAGGTGATACCTGCCACCAATTCACGCAAATCGTGCGATGAGAACATGGCGAAGGGTAAGAATATGGTGTACGACGAATGCATAGTGTACGAAGCGTTCATGACGTACGAGACGTACATATTGTAGTCACCAACGTTTGCCACCGACAGCGGCTCTAGAACGCATTCGAAAGATCTCACTACTGACACTAAGGGTTTTATGGAGTCCGGCGAGGAAATCGGCACCACGGTTTCCGTCGTGGTCGTCGCGATGTCCGTTGGATTCGGTGCCGCCGTGTCACTCGACACCACCACGGACCCCAGCAACACTACCGGGACGGCTAATGATGCCTGCAACCAACTCACCGAAATTGTACTATGAGAACCGGACGCAGGGTGAGGACCTACTGGGACGAAGGTATAGTGTACGAAGTGTTCATGACGTACGAAACGTACATATTGTACTCACCAACGTTTGCCGTCGACGGCAGATCTAGCACGCATTTGGATGACCTCACTTCTGACACTAACGGGTTCGTGGAGTCCAGCGACAACATTGGCATGCCAGTCGGCTTTGTGCTACCGCCCGTGCCGAATGTGCTCGACCTTGTATCTCTCGCAAATGGCAAAAAAAATCAGCTTCCAGTTGCACCTGTAGCAGCGATTACAAGACAGCTAAGCCATAAATCGCCGTGCCAAGCAAGGCGACGCACTTTGTGTTGGAATGGGTTCATAATAATACGGGATCTGAATTACAATTAAAATTTTGAGAATGTCGTGGAAGTTTTAACGTTGGTTCGATGGGTGCAGGCCAGTTTGAGTTTTTTTCAGATGTCTTCGCTTTCAGTAAAAGCAGCCAATCACACTTCATTCCGAAATTTCCTGTCGAGCGATTGGCTAGCCATGTTGAACTTGTGCGTATCTGCACGTTTAGTGGGGATTGAGAATGGCGCCGAGGTTTGACGCGCTTTTGCGGAGTGGCAGCAAACCAATTGTCATTTTCGGATTTGCCAGCTCCGGCTAACTCGTCTTCAACACCTCGCTCTCGAACGCTGACGGCTACCTGTATAGTCACGCTCTTCTCTACTCGACATTACGCCAGAATCGGGAGGGGGGGGCGGCCCCGAGTCTACGAGATCTGCTGTGGCTGCGATCACCTAGATGACGACAACAGACGTCATCCTCCAAGAAGGACCCCCGGTAATCACCACCTAATACGAAACGCAAAATGAGCGTGGGTCGCTGCTCCAGCATCCACTTCCAGTATGGCTGCAGGCTGGTGTGATGCTCGATACCGACACCCTGATAGTACGACTCTTTGCCCTGCCCAATCAGCTTCTATATGCGTCTGTAGCGCATGGATCTACAACCAATGCCACTGCTGTTGCTGGTGATAATTACCAGACGTGTGAATCAATGAGCACCGGCAATTAGCGCACTGGTCAGCATGAATACGCAGGTGAGATACTGAGTCTCTCCATGGATGGCGGCCCGGGAGGCCGACGCTCTAATGACCGTCAGCCCCAATTACAACTGGCTTATTTTTGGAAACCATCGCCAAGCCCGATGTGGCTGGTCAACCTTACGCGAAGGCTACGCAAACGACGTACGCGGTGCTGCCCATGACTCTCACAATCATATATTGAACTCATCGTACGCTTAAGTCGAGTTGGTGGCAAGCGTACCGTACCGTTCCGTAAGTGTTGCCGGGGTCCGCGGTGGTGTCGGGTAGCTCTACAGCGCCGACCTTGTTGGACGTGGCGACGGCCTCGACGGATATCATGGCGCCAGTGTCGTCGCTGATTTGGTGAACCCGTTAGCGTCGATGAGGCCGTTCGAGTGTATGTCGGAATTTTTGGCGGCGGCCTGCGTGGAAGCGTGCAATGTGTGCACGTCTCATACGCCATGTATGTGTCGTTCTCCGTGCAGTCGTCGTACCGCACAGAAGTCAACACGAACGATCCGCTTGGTGTCACAATGCCACGCTTCGCTCAACCCAACAAACATGTACCCACGTCCATGATGCTACACTTACTAACTCAATAGCATGCAGTCCGTGAGCATCCCGTCAACACGATCAAAACCGATCCCAGTATCCTGTTGACAGCGATCACGGGTATATGGACGTCATTGTGACGTATTGGACCGAGCTAAAAAGCGTCACCAGCCCTCTCCGCATAGCTGTTGCTGAATTTCCCAGATGCGACTCCCCGCTTCGCCATAGTAGCTGCACATGAGCTGATTTGCTTCGTTGCTACGACGACCATCACGAAAGTAGGTAGCTATGCGAGTGCATGACGCTTCTAACGAGCGACCGGAGGCACTATTGGCGCGCTGTTGATGCTGCGAGGACAACGATATATCTACTCGCGCGTAGGAGACGATTGTGTTGAAGCTGTACTACTGTACATAGCTAAACGATTTTAGTACAGCTCGGCTTGAAATCTATAGCGCTTGATCAACATCCTATCGTCGTCGTTATTTCCTGTTGAGGTACTTGTAAAATCTTCAGAGATCTTCTGGGGTGGCTCCGGTACTCATACGAGTAGCAATGCATGAAGCTTTGGATATACGGAGCTATTTCTTTCCAACTTCGCACTTCTGAGAAGCCCAAAGGGCGCGGTCTTGCGCGATCCATTCTGGTTCTTGCAAAGTTCTATATATTTAGTCCTCTAAAGTGCCATGCAGTAAGGCAACATTTCAGCAGCTTTCACTCAAGCATTTGGGGTCGAGGATCTAGCGAGAGAGTCGCAAGCCTGATAGCTTTAAAGGAATGACGCAAGCGGGGCAGAATAACTGTAAAATAATCGATAGCTTACGAGCGACTCGCTGCTCGAAACACACTGGGTCCAAGTTGCTCGCTCATGGTACGAGATAATGTGAACAGCTCTTTTTCAGTTTGTTTCTTACTTTCCTACTTCGATAACATATGCCAGAAGACCGATCCGTGTTCAAATCGGTCTGGTGAATTCTTCGTCAGGATGGCTGGGTGGCCAAGCCTCTACCGGCCCGCCGTCTATCCGATCAATATCGACACATACGCCCCGGAGAGAGCCCGGACGGACGGAATGGTGTGGACTACTTCTTAGTAGAGCAAGCGCTTATCGCGCACTACCAACAGGCATACATTGGATCCAGCACCATGTTGGACGCGTGTGTATCATTACGTAGAAAATGTGGCGAAGGTGATTCACCCTGCATCAGTGATAATGGAGAGGACAGTAACTGCGACAGAAGTTTGGGATGACACTACACACAATCGTAACCGAAATGTTATCAGGATCACCGCTCTGCAGAAGAAAATGACCGTAGCGACACGGTTTGTCTACGTGATGGTTTTTCTGGTGGGAATAAGGATCATAGAGCGCTTGGTAAACAGGCCTCTGTGGTCACCGACACGGGTGATCTTTCGAGCCAATCGACGCCTGATTTATTGGCCACAGCCCCGAGCCCGGACGTTGCAAGTCGTTTTGTGGGTTTTAAGTGTGCTGTTTGCAGCTCAACATGCTCTTTAGATCGCAAGTGTTCAAGGTGTAAAAAAACAATGCATCACGTTTGCTCTCATGACGTGTGCAAGTCACTGAATACTCGTCGTGCAAACGGCAAACGCATGGAAGATTTTGAACGATAGCTGCTATTGCAGCAAGCAGTGCGACCTAAACGCAATCACTGTATCTGATGTAGATTTTGATGGAATCCACAGTAAGGGCGATGTTGTATCTGCAATTTCATTGGATGCAGCTGGAACCGATAACAGCGTTCTTACTTCCACATTGGCGCTTGCCACGTCAAACAGTACGTCGTCTACGAGGCCATATTCAAAACGTACTCAGTCGGACTCAAGTCAACGCCAGACGGGTCAAAAACGACAAAGGAAAACTGCTCCAAATGCCAAACAATCGTCAGTGCTGAACAAGAAGACCAAGACTGCCAAACAAAACAATGCTTACGTGAGGAAAAAAAGGACTCTGTTACAGACATGCGCGATGAGTTAGAACGTAGAGCGCGGGCCTCACCAGACAAGTTTATTGATGCAAAAATTTTGTTGTTTTCTCCTGCTCAGCACGATCTCGATGCCGTGATGTTGGTGCTGCGTTTTTGGTGAGTATTGTCACGCGATAAAACGTGGAGAACGTAAGCAATGACGATAACATCAAGGTTCCGTCAGTAAGATTTCAGCTGAGATGGACAGACACTAAATACCAGACACGGGAGCACGTGCACGACCTCGTAGAAAACGTTCTCGCTCGAGTGATCTGCCAATTTGCAAAAATGCAGAAGAACAAACTACGGGTGGGCGAATCATGGACATCCCTATGTACTATGGCTCCCAATTTTTCCAATCTGCCAGCATTAACTAAAGAATTTAAAGAAGTGGAAGAGCTAAAATATTGCGAGTGGGCTACGTTTCGGGGACAAAGGGGACTTCAGATCCCCGATAAGCCCCACGATAGTCGAAGCTATCGAAGCCATGACTATTTCTTCAAGCCTCTCAAGTAGAACCACTTGGTTTGAACTCACAGCATGACGGCTCGCTGGCAACCGTACTACGAGATGAAAGTTGTGGGCTGTTTGGTCACTCTGCTACCTCTAGTTTTTTTTTCTCTGTCTTTCTGGAACCAAGTCGTAGTTTTTACGAATGAATATGCCTAAGCCAGTGGCTCCCCATCACATCGAAGTGTGGATTTAGATAATCTCATGAAGTTTCTGGGGATTTTGTGGTACATGGCTCTCCTCGATAGGGGGGGATGAGACATTATTGGCTTTATAATGATGAAGCAAGTATTTTTCCTGGAGCTCGCTCAACATGTTTGGAGTGTGTGATGATATGGAAACGATTTCTTTACATTTGAAAAAACGTATGTTTTCGATCGCAAGTTACGACATCCGACGTCCAGCGAGATCCTGCTGCACGAATACGGCCTCTCATTAATATTCTCAAGTCACGTTGCACGCGCCATGTGATTGTCGGTCGAAATGCCGCTGTCGATGAAGCCAGCATTGCTTGCAGGTCACCGTATGCCCGTCACGTGATAGGTTACAGCCCTCGTAAGCCTAGTGGCACGTATCATTTCAAGCTTTACGCTTGTTGCTGTTCAACGTCGTGTTATGTTGTAAGCTTCAAATTGCACTGTGCCAGTGAGCTCCAAGACCGCCTGCATGGGGTTGTACCAGGAGCTGAAATACGAGAGCTACAATAGCTCACGAAACTGTCATCCGATATTTTCCCGCACGTCACTGAAGTCACGGCATCACTGCAAGGATCGCGAAGAATTGTCAATACAGACAAATTATATACTTCGTGTCGACTTTTGGAAAGCCTCAGAGCATTTGGACTGTATGGGCGTGGAGCAGTTCTGTACATACAGTAAGGATTTCCCCCATTTTACTATGATTCAGCAAGGTGACTCAAAACCAAGAGGGTTCATGAAGCAAGGGGGTTGTTTTGCAGATTATATTGTTGCTGCTAGCTGGATTGATGGCTCTATCGTCAATATCGTATCCAGCGCTGACGCGTCTACCTCTTCAACAGTGTACCAACGCATCCAAGCAACGAAAGAAGCATTTAAAGCTCCGACCTGTGTTAGTATATATAACTCAGCAATGCAAGGCGTCGACCACCACGACCAACTACGTGGAAGGTTCTCTCTCGCCGGAGGCCACCCTGTCAAGAAGTGGCATAAAAAACTAGCTATGGCAATTATTGATATTGCCAAGTGCAACGCGTGTATATGCGACGAATTAGCGCGCGGTAAGAGCCCAACGAGCGATGACGCCTCACAGACCTGTGCCGCCAACCCCACACCGACCTGTCGTGACCGGCACCGAGCGTTCTTCGTATCTCTTGTGCGTGAGTTAGTCAATGGTTCTTGGAAGAAATGGATTGATAGAGAAGCTGGAATTGTGTATGCAGCGAGTACGCCCAGTTCGGCAACAGCTCAAGCAAATGTCACTCGAACCGATGCGAGTAAGCTATCAGTAGACGCAGTCCACCCACAGACGTGTGTCTCTCGGGAGTCGTGCATTTTGCTATATGGAAGGAGCAGGTCAATGCGAGAATGCTCCATTTGCAAGTTTGAGTGTCGGAAGGCGACAAAAAAAAAACGACTACTGCGAGACGCACCATGTCGCTCTCTGCAAGCGCGAATACCCAGTGGACCCTGCGAAGTCTCACCTGTGTCAGGAAAAGCGGTGGTCTTGCTGGCAAAAAGTTCATTTTTCTACTTTCCCAATGGTCTTTACACAGTTGACGGTAACTTGAAGGGAAGTTCTCCGATTTATAAAGCCCAAGCCACAGCTTCAAGGGAGTGGAAAGAGCGAAGGCCCGCAAGCACAAATTGGACATCAAAACCATCGAACAGCACAGTTACGTAGGAGTTCTTCGCGTTAGCAATGCTTTTTTTTCTAAACGTTTATTAAAGAATACTAAGTAATATCTCCACATGCATTACGCGTCGCCTTTCCTTAGCGGCGACCTAACCGAGCTCTTATAGCATACATTTCGGATCCTGAGCAAGTTTTGCTAGTAGCATACCATCGTCTGCGATTCGTAGAATCTGGCTCCGTATCAAAGAAAGCGAGCCAAAGCAGCCAGCTTTTCATGATCGCTGCACCTATTCATCATCCTTGTCGTCGTCGTCGTATTCCACCATAACATCGCACTGACAACAGGAAATACGACTGCCAAAGCGGTCTTGATCTGGGCGCGCCACGGCAATCTAGTTAGCGCTATCAGTGCTTTGAACGTTATCGTAAGGATACGCTAGGCGGCATTTACATGAATTGCACACGGTCAAAACTTTCAGGCATCGGCAGCACCTCTTTCTCCATTTCGAACAGGTGGCAGCTCGTCGAGGCTGCAATGAAAAGGTTCATCGATAAAACAGTCAGTAAATAATTGTGCAGACGCGCAACCAGCCTTCCGATACAATGGAGTGACAAATTGGCGTTGGTATGGAGCCAACCGATCTTGTCAAGTCCATCTTAGTGTACCTATCAGTCGTGAAGAGTGCAAGCCTCGCTGATATCCGCAAAGGTCCGAGCCTCGCTGATCATCGAAAATCTCCGAGCTATGTATTGTACCCTGACACCCGCCTCACGAGAAGAAAGAGGCGATCTCTATCGCTCGCACGCAGCATCTGTCGGTATCGCCGACTAGCGTGCCTTAGCACCCGCCACATGAGAAGAAAGAAGCGATTAATATCGCTCGCACGCAACACCTGTCGGTCCTTTCTCATTAGCGCGAGCTTGTCGTGTGAAATGAATTGAGACAAAATACTTATAGATACGTGGGAGGCAATAGTTCGGTTTCTTTGTTGATGTTTACTCCCTTACGATTGGCTGAATTAAGATTTAGTTCGCAGAATTGCAGAGTGCCAGATTGCGGTAGGGTTGATGAAAACATCTTAGTTTCAGTAACAGCTGGGATGTCCATTCACCTTCTTTTGCAAAAAAACTACAGCTTGTACCATTTTGGTAAGGCCAGGATTAATATTGTTAGTGCTGCAGACTTTTTATAAACCACTGGTTGCAAATAATCGATAGGTTGCAAAAATATCGTATATTCTGGGTAACGTAAAATGGTTCAAAAGTTTCATGTTGGTTGACGCCGTCAATATGACCTGGTCAAGCGACCGGTTTCGATTTATGTGAAGATCCCTGCTACTTATGGTTCGTTTTTTCTAAACGTTTAAAACACACACCAAACGGAGAGCATACGAGACCGGCGCAGCAGTGAGAGAGTCGTGCGAGCATGAGTGAGCAGGGCTGACAATAACAAAAAGGAACGATCGGCAGCAGGTCTTTGGTAGTGTATAGAGCAGATGCTGCAGCTTTGTAACGGCAGCAGGAGATGATTATTTACATGCATGAAAACATTAAGAATAGCGATCCTTTTGTCAAAGCGTCTTGTGAGCTTATCACAATTGTTGCTCTTTTTGAGTTAAGGATGCAAGCATACGTTCGGTACGGTGAACACGATGTGGCGTACGATCAAAGTTTAGCTGTACACACATACGTTTGAGAGTTTGACATCGTCGATATCCTTTCAAAGAGTGCAAACATTGTGGGTTATCTAATTCGAGAGTGTTATCCCAGTCCCCTAGCTCAGCACGAGATATTATCAGCCAATGCCAAGCGCTAGTGCTTCGCGAAAGGAGCTGGGTCAATCACAATTCTTTAACACACTGGATCTTAAAACTACATGCCGTGAAGATTAAGCTCCAAAAGAAATCTTGCAAAAATACTGGACATCGAAATGTTTTCTGTGCGTGGGCGTTGCTATTTATAACAATCACACGTCATATTAACAAGCGGATTGTGCGGCGGCGGAGCAGGGGCGGGCAATGCTCAAGCGCGAAGCTTTTGTGACCTTTGTGGTCTGTGCTTTTAGTTACCTGGTTCGGTATATTGGTATGTGTATCGCTGTAGAACGGAAATCCATACACGGGAATATAAGTGAGAAGGATAGACTAGACAATCGACCAAACACGCCACAGCAGAGTGGCATAAGCTAACCACGTTGGGTATCCGGTACGGAATGCGCTATACTTACTCGACGCGGGCTTTGACCGTCCACTTCAAGGCCTTTTGTCCATTCACAACAAGACGCGGGTTTAAGTCGCTATAATTCAGCTGGTTCGTGTCAAGATGGAACTAGACTACGTCACCTATAGACAAACAATGATGTGGCACACCGTTGCATGTGGTATCCTTCGAGGGGTTCTTCGTCGACAGCTAGTACGGACGTAAGGCTTTCGTGTTACGTTTCCCGCGCTCTCCGTTGAGAGCGTGGTGAGGAGACACCGGCGAAACATCAGGAGCGCCTAAAGTCAGACCCACCGTTTGATGCTGTACGTGTCGTATGCTTTACCGGATAAGTTTGAAACTGATGCATTTGTTGAAGCTAGTACTACTCGTCAATCCCAAGGAGAGCACAGCGGTAGCTAACCTAAGCAAATCCATGATGCATTTTTAGAAGTCCGCTTAGCAATACTTATCTACTATGACGAACAACCACCTCAACTATCAGAGCGATATTCTATGCGTTTTAGAAAACTACGCCGTTTTAGATACGGTATTCGCTTTTACGGCGGCTCGGAATGGAACGTGGCAGCGAAATTGTTGATCGTCTGCTCCAATGTAGCTTTTCTTTGGTCGTCACATGGTATTTTAACATGCGCTTTGTTAATAACTGGAAGAAAACTATAGAGCGGCACGTCGTAGCTCTTGAACATTAAATGGAATACGCGTTGCCTTGTCCGGAAATACAGTACTCTCGGTGCAGGTATCTACAGAACCACTCTTTGTCCATGTAGTTTTTGCTTCCTTTTTTCCGGTGCCGACGCACCGTAAAATCGACTAGTTGCAGAATCAATCGTGGCTAATGATCTAAACTTCTTGTCAGGTCTTGGGTGCGTATAAGGACCGAATATGTCGACTAACACCAGTGGCAGGTAGTTTATCTTTTCTTTATGTTTTGTTTCCAATTCTGACAGGTTTCGCAGCGATTAACGAGCCTTTAAATCGCATGCTTGATTTTCGACCAGATGAAGTGCTGGTGGATCGTCCGATTTTTCATACCGGGATGCTTGAGCTATTGGTGATACCGTCGAATAGTCCGACGACGCAAAAGGTTGGCATCGGAATGCTCTTGTCCTTGTACAGTAACGGACGTTCTGTTTGTTGTTGGTCCGTAAGCCTACCTTGACGTTCTTGCTGCTTCAATTGCTTGCCTGTCTCTTAGACCTCAAAGATAGCATCAAAAGTCAGCGGGAAGTCCTCGCCATCTGGGTCAACTTCGTAGCACTCCTCGCTATCAGCATATTTGCTTTGAGGAAGGCGACTAAGTGCATTGGCAACAATATTGCTCTGGCCTTAATATAGACAATTCTCGACGCCAGCCCGCGATCTACACAATATCATATCACTGAAAGTTCGAGAGCGATAAGTTCTTGTGGTTCGTGTGGACAATAACACGGTGCCCAAGTAAAACATTTCGGGTCTCGCAAAGCATTTTTACAATGAAGAGCAACTCAAGCTTCATCATTGCGTGTTTCCATTAAGCTTTCTGCTGAAGAACGCCAGTGGACGTTCTTGCTAGCTGACGCTGCCCCCCCCCGCCCCCCGACAAATTGTATGCGCTTATAGTCATCTGTGGTAATACTTGATCCACGGAGCTTGCTATCAAAAGCTGCCTTAGGTGGAATTGTAGTCTGATTTAAAACATTGAACGCAATGGTGTACTCATACAGGAAAAAAACCTTGCCAAACTACAGATTCATCTAATTTTGTCATCACATTAGCAACCACCCAGATACGCTGTAAGATACTTATCTTAGCTCGTACCAGCCGGCACATAGTTTCTAATATCGAGTATTTTCGTACCCGATGTAGCAATGCACATGTAGCTTGGCTTCTTGATGACAGATTTGATGTTGTCGGTACCGATGACAGCAAACAAGTCTTTCTTAATCAGGTTGATATCGTATCGACCCGAGTTGAGCTCGAATACTGGTCAAGCTGCTGTTCAACCTTACTATAGTCAGACCGCTGCTTACCAAAGCCGAGAATGCTATGGAAGTCGAAGAAGCAGGCATACTTTCCCTTCCTTAATCCAACAGTCCACATCGGGCATCTTGTAGGTCTCACCAACTACAGCACCAGGGATCGCCATACTAGTCAAGCCGTAAGCATTGATGATTTTTCGTAGAAGCGACTTGTACATATAAATATTGTACTGTTGAATCTTCACGGATACACTACCGATGTATTCAAACATATCCGTGAGCAACAGTTTTGGGTCATTTATCTATAAAGCAACATACCTCCTCGGTTAAGCTATCAGCTACTGATACTGACACAGGAATGTGCTCGTTCGTGAAGACAGTATTTTCACCGTGTTGAGTAACGGTAGATTTAAGAATGGTCTCAAAGGCGTAAACGATGAAGTGATCGATGTACTGGTCAGCATTCTTGATCGAATACTTTGTTAGCACTGTTCGTAAAGTGTTCTGAGCTGGTCTGTAGATAGTCGGTTCAGCTGGGAAACTTTCGTGTTTACGAGCTCACACTATTTTTTGTATGGTCTCGTAGCTTAAGGCAAACTGTCAGTTTAGTAGCCTCGACCAGTTAAGTAGCCTCGATTGTTTTAGCCTGTTATATTAAGCTAGATCACTGTCAACTATCATACCTGGCTAATATTAAGCTAGCGAGCTTTCATCTGGTCTCCTCCAGCAGTTTATACTGTACTCTGGCCTCATTTTCGTTTCTCCACCGTGGGAAAAATACGCGCCAAGAAGCGCGAAGCAGAGCTCCATTGCGCCGTCCAAGCCGTTCTCGTCGGCGCAGAGCTAAAGACAACAAGTAAATAACCGAGAATACCGCATAGCACACTGAAGAAATACGTGACTACTGCACGCAGAAACAGTCCTCACGAGCCCAAGCGTCGAGGGCCACCTCCAATGCTTTCGAAGAGTGCCGAAAATGGCATCAGAGACTGGATCCTTCTGCGACAGGTGACCGACCGTCCTGTCGGATGGCAATATGTGCTGCACAAGTCACAGCATATTGCTGAGCTCGTGTGTGGTGTGAGTGTAGGTGAGGGGTGGTTGCAGCGCTTCATTTCGCAGCTGTGGTATTTTACCGCTTTCATGTCCTAACATGCACACCAAGTTAGTTAACTTCAAGCTAATGGTTTGCCTCAATCTTACTGATATACAGCGTTCGTCATCTGTGATATTGTGCACCAAGCGATTTATGTGCTTGCTGCACCACGATTGAGCAATACAAGGAAGCGGAAAATATACTTACTCGTGAAAGACTTGAGAAAGATACTGAAGTGCGGAAGACGAAGCCTTCGCGAAGTAAGAAACCTGTAGGACAAAAACAAAATGGCAGTTCAGGCACTGTCGCCCTTGTTAGAGGCGTAGATTCAACCTCAACAGGAAGCCTGGGTCAAGTGGGCCTGTACAAACAAATAAACCAATTTATGTCATACACTTTCATCTTTATGATGTTGAAGATATCTTTTTCCCAACATGCCTGGCACCTGTACCGCACTTTCTCGTGAGCAAATGCATACTATAATTAAGTCAAGGAGGCTACTAAACCGGCAAGACCACACATTTGTGAAACTGGAAATGTAACGGGGTACGTAGCCCTAAGTGTACCCTGGTTACATGAAGTGTGACACTTCAAACTTCAGGTGTATGACACGTCATACTCCGGGATATTTGGTACAAGGTACCAAGGTCGTTCAAGCCAACCATTGGTCAAACGACATTTCATTTCTATAGGTAGCTTATAGTTTGTATTAAACCCAAACTTAACCTACCTATAAATATACTCAGTTTACAATCTACCTTATTTAGGTCACTTCGCTCTCTTTACATAAAGAGGGGACCTGTGACCTGCCGTTCACGGAGAGTTTGTATACTCTCGGAAGATAACTTCCTCTAGCGCAAGGTGCTGTGTGACCCCGTCACACTTGGTAGCACTAGTAGTCAATCCACGCCACCGCGGGTAGACTATCTGAACCTCTCCGAAGTTCGTTGCCATGGATAGGAACGACTTCTCCCAAATGAACGACTCTCAGTTCGAGTCGGTTCGGAAGATGACAGGCAACTTCGGGATGGAGGCCTTGCAGAGCCTGGTGGTGTCAACACCGGCTGAGCAGCTGGAGCGCGTCAATGCGTTCGACGCGTACGAGCAGAGCCTCATCGTGTATGTGCGGGAGAACCTGCAGGCTCCGGCGGCTGAAGCAAATCCGCCTCACCCGAAGCCAATACGGCTGAAGGTAAAGCCGTATGAAGGGAAGGAAGGCGAGAACCTTCACTTCTGGGTCCGAGAAGTAGAGCTCGCGATGGACGCGGCTCTGATCTCGACCGAGCAACTGCGTGTTGCCTTTGCACTCTCCAACCTTAGCGGCCGTGCTAAGAGTTGGGTGTACACACGGGAAGCAACATCCCCTGGATGTATCACATCCTGGGCTCAGCTGTGCGAACAGCTCCGAGCCGCGTTCCTTCCGGCAAACTACGAGTACCGCCCGCGTTCGCGCTTCCTCTCGTGTAAACAAGGGAGGCGCGAGCTGCACGAGTATGTGCAAGAGATACGGGAGCTCACGGCGTCCCTAGTGGGAAACCCACTCAACGAACACATCAAGATGACTGTGTTCATGGTCGGCCTTCGAGTGGGCCCCGCACGCACTTAGCTGTTCCGGGCGCAGTCAAACACCCTTGAAGAGGCGATTCAAGTTGCTCTACAAGAAGAGTACAGCCATCGCCAGGCGCGTACGCCAGCCTCAGCATGGCCTGGGAGTTCCTTGTCGGCTCCCGGTCGAACAAGCCCCAACGGACCAGTTCCCATGGAACTCGGGTCCGCCGAACAGCGTGACATCCGCTGCATCGGCTGCGGGAAGATGAGCAACTTCAAGCGCGACTGTCCCGCGGAGAGACTCCGCAGACGGTCCTTCCCCAAGCCCGTCCTCAAGGGTCGCTGGCAGAAGCCAGGATCCCGGGGACAGGAGAACGCCGGGAACCAGTAGAGTGGAGCGCCCTACTGGGGGAAGAACTAAGTCTTCGTGATTGGTCCGCGGGTGGCGCGTACCACGGGGACTCAGCCCCTGCGAGTCTTCGCACTCTCGAATCGGCAAAGAGCAGCGGCGGATTGCTCGTAGTACACGGATGTGTACAGGGATACGATCATCCCTTTAGAATCTTGATCGATCCTGGGGCGTCGAAGAATTGCGCACGCCGCCAGACGGTTGCTCGCAACAGCAACAAGTTGTCCGATGCTTTGAGAGAAAGCAAGGGCAACGGGACGGTGTCAGCGCGACTGTCCGACGGGAAGGTCGTCACTGTTCCCAACGTCCAAGTGGATCTGGCCGTCAAGTTTAAAGACTTTGACAGCCTCGAACAGTTCACTGTTCTTGATATGGATCCATATGATATGTTCCTGGGTATGCCCTGGCTTGAGAAGCACGAGCCCTGGATCGACTGGCGAGGCAAGGCAATCGGTGTCAGGCGCCCTGCGCAGTCCGACAGAGCATTGGTGAGTCATGTTCCCACCTCTGTCAAAACCCGGGGCGCCCGTAAGGGCTGCCAGGGTACCAAAGCATCCGGCAGATGCTTGGGAGTCGTCGACGTATATGACGACTCCGAGGATGTTTTGATGGTGGCCGCGCCCAGAAGAGGCGCTGGCCAAGTGGGTAACTTAGGTCTACAGGCGGGTAACTTAGTTCCGCAGACAGCTGCAGCTGTCACGAACACTGAGAACAGCGTGTTCAGAGTGGGTAACAGAGTTCCACTCACGGTCGCCCAGACCTTAACTGAAGAGGAAGGCGTCGAACACGCTTCCTGTGTGGGTACCACGGTACCACACGAGACCACGAGTGCCTCGGATATCGTAGCGCCGACATCCCTAAACGTGGGCAGCAAATCTCGACGTCACGGTCCGCGTCGTCAACGACGCCGCCGCCGACTGAAGTCGGATCCGAACTTCGTTCAGATCGACGTCGCTTCAAGCGACTCGGAGTCCAGGGCCCGGGCTTCTCCAAGGCCGGTGGAAGAGTGTTGTCACATCTTCGATGGCGCGACCGGGTTTAGCCGTCAAGGCATCTGGTGTCCACTTGGAACCGTTGCCAGAGGTTGCAGAGATACTGAACCTCGAGGAAAAGACGGCTGAGTCTTTCCTGACCAACCTCAATGCTGGAGATATTGCTGAGATGGTACTCATGAGACCTGAGACCACTCGGGAGGAGCTGAACGCCTCCTCTGTCTTGGACGAGAACGTCCTGGAAGACGTGAACAAGCAGCGTCAGACGCGCTTGTGTTCTGAGATCTTTAAGAACCCCAAGGATCCGGTGTATCATTTGGTGACGGAGTATACGGACGTGGTTAACAAACACCCACCGACCCAACTCCCACCGGATCGAGGCGTACGGTACGAGATTGATCTTGTGCCCGGCACAAAATATTGTGTCACGAGGCAATGGCCTCTCCCGTGCGAACAGTACGAGGTCATTGATGCCTTCTTCGCCGCGAAAGCGAAGGGAGGCATGGTGCGGAAATCGAAAACCCCCACTCGACACCGCCTTTCTGCGTTCGGAAGCCGAACGGAAAGTGGCGTCTGGTTCACGCTTATAACAAGCTGAACAACGCAACGGTGCCGGCCCAAACACCAATCCTACGTAAGGATGTGTTGTTGAACAACATGGCCGGGAGCGTACTGTACAGTGCACTGGATTTGGTAGACGGATACTACCAAATCCTGATGCGAGAGAGCGACATCCCGCTCACCACGGTAAGAACTCCAAGCGGCATGCTTTGGTAGTGGCTCGTCATGCCGCAGGGCTTGTCATACGCCCCGGCGACGTTCAATCGCCTGGTGACGCAACTGTTCCGCCCTTTGCGTACCTTCGTACAGACGTACTTCGACGACATATTCGTCCATAGCCGTGCCGAAGGAGGCAAGACGGCCATGGAGGTGCATCTAAGACACCTCCGTTGGGGTTGGACGTAATGCGAGCGAACAATCTCTACGCCAACATCGACAAGTTCGTTTTCGCGTCACCAGAGATTAAAGTTCTCGGCTGCTTCGTAAGCAACGTGGGCGTTCGGGCTGACCCAGACAAGGCCAAGGCCATAGCAGCATGGCCGACACCCCGATCCCAGAAGGATCTTTGAAAGTGGTTGGGCTTGGCCAACTACCTTCACAAGTACAGCGCAGGGTACGCGGGCTTCGCTAAGCCCTTGTCGAGCCTCCTTCAGAAGGACGTCGACTGGCGCTGGGAGCAAGAGCACCAGGATGCTTTTGACAGCATCAAGGCCAGTCTCCAAGAGCCCCCTGTCCTGGCCCTGCCGGACGAGACGAAGCCGTTCAGCGTCGTCTGTGATGCCTCCGATTACGCTATCGGGTGTGCATTGTTGCAGGCCGACACGCCTGGACACGAACGAGTCATCTCGTTCCAGTCCAGGCAGCTTAAAGCCGCCGAGCGGAACTACCCTGTCCACGACAAGGAGCTCCTGGCAATGAAATATGCCCTTGTGAAGTTTTGTGGTCACCTTCTGGGCTCTAGGCCCTTTGTGATCTACACAGACCACGCGTCCTGGAGGACGGCGACTAACTCGCCTCACCTCTCCCAAAGGATGGCGAGGTGGCCGTCCTTCTTCGCGGAATATAACTTCCGCGTCGAATACAAGCCGGGCAAGCTCAACGTGCTTGCGGACGCCCTCTCTCGGCGTCCTGACTATGCGTTGACCCACATCACGCGGGTGACAACGGATCTATATGATCGGATACGCATGGCGTATCGGGACGATGAGGCTGTTGCGCCTATCGTCAAGTTTCTTATGGCAGAAACGAGCGCGAAGTCCGACTGACTCTCGTCGCGACAGCGCTCACGGCTCCACCGATATGAGTGGAAGGATGGACTCCTCTATTACCGGGTGGAGCCCAATGATCCTCCACGGGTGGTCGTACCCAACGACGAGGATCTGAAGTTCGATATCCTCGCGGAGGCGCACGACGCGCCCTCCAGCGGCCACTTGGGCCGAGAGAAGACATTTCTGTCGGTCTCTCAGACCTTCTGGTGGACCCACATATACAAGTGGGTCGCCCGGTACGTTACGACATGCGAAACATGTCAGCGGGTCAAACCCGCAGGGCACTCTTCGGCTTCACTACGGAGCCTGCCCGTACCGGCTGACTGTTGGAAGTCGATGAGTCTTGACTTCATCTTTGGGCTTCCCGCCGACGGACACGGCAACACCGGAATTTTCGTCTTCGTGTGTCGGCTGAGCAAGATGGTACATCTTGCTCCAGTTCTCGTTACTGTTACGGGCGAACAAACCGCAAGGTTGTTCGTCGATGGCGTGTTCCGCTATCACGGTCTCCCGGAGACGATTGTCTCGGACCGAGACCCGCAGTTCACTGCTGCGGTTTTGGAAAACGCTGTTCCCTTTACTGAGAACTCGTCTGCAGATGTCCACTGTGGACCATCCGCAGACAGACGGCCAAACAGAGCGCGTCAATCGAGTGCTCGAGGACACTCTGCGCAGTGTGTGCGCGGCAGCACCACGTACGTAGTCGACACAGCTTCCAGTTGTTGAGTTTGCGCTCAACAACGCGGTGCACGCGTTCACGGGGCTCACGCCGTTCTACTTGAACGGCTTCCGCCACCCCAGAGTGCCTCTCACTCTTCGAGGAGACACTGACGCCTCTATTCTAATTGGAAGAGAGGCTCGGAAAGCCCTTTTCTCCCAGGTCTCGGATGTGAGACCAGTTTCGCTGCGGAAACAGGTGGAAACCTCTATATATACCAAGCTGAGCATTGTCAACAGGGTCCGCGATGCCATTGCAGCGGCCCAAGATAAACAAAAGGAGTACTCAGACAAACATGGAAGAGGGAACTTAAGTTTATTTGAGGTTGGGGACTTAGTGTTGCTAGACACGAGGAACCTACCGCTTGACACTGTCAGCTCTGTCGGCAGCAACAAGCTGAAGCACCGCTTCATCGGACCATTTGCAGTCCTGGCCAGACATGGTGCGTCGTACACCATCGACCTGCCAGCGTCAATGACGACGCACCCGACGTTCTATGTTGGGCGTCTTAAGCGGTACTTTGACCCGCAGGGGGTTGCTGACTCGCAGACCCCCTTGACCCAGCTCCTCGAAGCGAGGGCCGGTCAAAGTCGTCGATGAGGCCGTCGGAGCAGGCACCCATGCCTTGGTCGGGACGGCAAGGCTGCGGTCAAGACCGTACGCCGGAGGACTCCATACGAACGGACCCAGGCGCCATACGCCGAGTACGCTGAGTACGCCGGGTACGCACCATACGCGTACGCCTGGGAGTGTGCCGCAGGCGGCTCCGGACGTGGCAACAAAGCCTCGATCCGTCGAATCATCCGAAAGGCCTCGTCCAGATCGGACGAAGAGACCCGGTGATCCACTCGCAGGTGCAGGCTCGCGACCTCACGCTCCAACAGGTCCAGGTGGCCCGCAAGACGAGCGAGATCGCCCTGATTCCCGGCCTGGGCGGCAGCATCACCGCCAGACACGTTGATGGCGGTCAACCTCAGGGTCCTGTGTCGGACCCGCAGTCGGAGCACTCGAACAAGAGGGGCTTTCGGGAGGCGCCGAGTACTCGTACTTGTACGAGGGCACCTCCGCCCCTGCTTGACCGGAATGGAGAGGCCCACTTCCACGTGGAGGGAATCCTCAAGGAGCAACGGCTTCGCGGTAAGCGACAGCTCCTCGTGAAGTGGAGGGTTTATGCCCACTCCGAGAACTCGTGGGAGCCGATTGAACGGCTCCTGATTGACTGCCCGAAGGCTGTCGCAATCTGGGAACAGAAGCGGCGGCAGCTTCATAAGTAGTCCGGGGCTTCTTGCCCGAACGGGGTACGGACGATGAATACATTCCGTACCCGTGCGCATTGTGAGCGCTAGAAGCCGCGCGCTTCAGGATGTCCCTTGGCAGCATGCGCTTGTTGACCAAGTGGGCAAACCTCACACGAAGATCACGCTGGTCCAGGATGCGGGACAGCAGCTGATCTTCATGGAGTTCCCGTAACTCCGTGGGTGAGTACTTAAGAGTCGACACCCATGCCCAGAGCATGTCCTCACAAGTACTCCACGTGGGACAGTTCTCGGGCATAACCCAGGGGTATCCCCAAAGAGGATAGAGACCACCCCGGTTCTCGGGCTTCTTACGACAAGTCGTGAAGTCCTTGAGAGGGATGCGGTGTGGCGCGAGAAGCACACACCGAGCAGCCTCCATGTTGTCAACGAACAACTGTTTATTCTGAACAAGGCCACGTTCGTAGATGCGCCTAGAGGCGTGGCCGCCCACAAGGCCACGAGAAGCTCTAAGAAGAGGTCAGCCCCAGAGCTCTCCTCGGGAGGCCAATACCCGCTTGAGTTGATGGCAGCTTCTGGCTGACGGGTGCCACCACCGAACCCCCACGCACACGCTGGGCAGCTTGGAACTCCTCCTGCTGCTGGTCGAGGTCATTCGAGACCTCCCGGGGCTCAGCGATAGCACCCTTCTCCTCCTCTTCTTCCTCCTTCTCCTCCTCTTCTTCCGAGGAGTCGAAGATACTCTGATAGGAGTGTCGAGTCTCCTTCTCCTCGCGGAGTGGAGACTTAGAAGCTGTACGCTTCTTTGAGGGCTTGGCGCCTTCGGCTTTAGAGGCCTTAGCACCCCAAAGACCCTCAGCAAGCGAGAGACGTTCGCGAGGATTCTCTTTCTCATCGCCACCGGCTTTGGGAGAGCCCTTAGCCTTGACGGCCGGACTCTCAGAGCGCACGGACGTTCTGGGACTGTGATCACCTTGATCACTAGCGAGCGACTACACGCTGTCATCCTTGTGATCACTGAGCACTGGGGTATGCCCTCCCATAGAGCCCGCAGGAGCATCGTGCGTGCTCTCGGACTCGGCATCGTCCTCACTGCCAGCGTTGAGCTCACGTTCCACGAACCGAGGGTTCGGGCGGTTGTCCGAGGCCGAGGGCGACGGACTGCGGCGCTTGCTTGTTCGCTTGGCCATAGCCGCGTCACCCGAGAAACCGATCGCCTCGGAGGCCACCTGAGTAGCCTCCTTGAGTGCCGAGCCTTTGCCGTGAGGCTTAGTGCTCTTGGCTTGCGCCTTACCGGCCGCAGCCTTGGAGCATGTCTTAGCACCGCTCTTTGCAGTGCCACGAGGCATGGTAACGGTCGAATCGGAGATCTAGACGAAGAGCGCACAGGTTGCTGCTCGAGGCTCTAACTGTGAAGTGAGCCTCCGCCGCGCTCGCGCGGCCAAGTCGATGGTTTTCGACTTTGAGAATGAGAGTTTGTGACGAACACCTCTTCATTCTGATCGGTAAACCGAACCTAAGTGGGGGAGGATGCAACGGGGCACGTAGCCATCAGTGTGCCCTGGTTACATGAAGTGTGACACTTCATACTTCAGGTGTATGACACGTCATACTCCGGGATATTTGGTACAAGGTACCAAGGTGGTTCAAAACCAACCATTGGTCAAACGAAATTGCATTTCTATAGGTAACTTATAGTTTGTATTAAACCCAAACTTAACCTACCTTTAAATATACTCAGTTTACAATCTACCTTATTTAGGTCACTTCGCTCTCTTTAAATAAAGAGGGGACCTGTGAACTGCCGTTCACTGAGAGTTTGTATACTCTCGGAAGATAACTTCCTCTAGCGCAAGGTGCTGTGTGACCCCGTCACAGGAAATATAGCTTTATAAAAATACGTTTTACCTGCTGTTATTTATTTGTTAAAAATCTCAAAAATCGGCCTGTTACTCCTCATTTTAACGCTACGTCATATGTTTCAATTGGAATATTTGATGGCGAGTTATCGCAGATTTAGTAAAATCACTCAATCGAGGCTACTAAACTGACACTTTGCCGTAGCAGAGCTAACGAAAACCATCTCACACTTTGAGCATTGATACTTAGACTGGAGCTTATCAATGTTCTTGATGTACAATGCATGGCTCTCATGGAAAAAGGATATCCATAGATACCCCCTCTCTCTCCGAGCGACGGGTACACTCAACTTTACATCCACAGAGTAGACGTTAATAGCTAAATGAAAGCACTCCTCAAGCTCATCGAGCTGTAGGAGATCAATCGGTTTGAAGCCACGGAGCAGGCTAAGCGTAAAGCTGATACCCTTATGAGCAGTATCTCTTAAAAACTTCCTTAACATGAGCCTGGATCCGACGAGGATCATTATTAGCATGCCGATTCAAGTACCACGCGATACAGGGAAACACACACTTGTTTGTTGGTCTTGGGGAAGTTGATTACGTACTTGTTGTCGCGTATAATCTTAGGGATAACAACTTCACTATCACCAAGTGCATGCCCACGGAAGTATATGTGAATCTTAAACCCAGTAATCGCCTTCAGCTTATAGCCCGATTTGGAATAGTTTAGCGTATAAGCCAGCTCCATTAACCTTATCTTTGAGATAATTTTCTGAAGGATGTCAGATCGCCTGTTGATTCCAACAGGGGTCTCAAATACGTAAGTGGTAGCCAGATTCGGGTGCCAGTACTGGGTAAAATTGCCATCCGTTAGACTTATGAAATCGTACTTAAGAGCAATGTTCACCTTGAAGGCGTTAGTCTGGGTAGCAAGCACGTTCTCGAGCTTGTCACAGAACTCAGCAGTCTGGATACCTTCATACAGGTGGGACTCCATGTGCTTGCCGTTGTAAAAGCGATACTTGGGATCCTTGTTATAGTCCGGGGAAATGTGCTTCTTCTAGGTCTCGACGGAGATCTTGTACTGCCTCGCAAATAGCTTCTGATTGGTCGGACGGGAAACGTTGCTAACATAAGCCATCTTACATGTACCAGTTCTACCACGCATCCTAACGCGGTAGGTACTGCCCCAGCAAATGGCATCAATATTTAATACCTTCAAGCTCGTATTGCCTGTATACTCTTGTATTTACCATTCCTGTGAAAATGACTTTATAATTATTGGATCTTGATATCAGGTCGACTTTATATCTAACCCCAATACAACAAATTTCAAAATTAATTAATTAAAATACTTTGTGTACGATCTGTCGAGCGTTTGCAAAACCAGCGATAATATTTTGAATCGTGAGACTTGATCCAATTGAACGTCTTATCAATGTACTTGATTTTGATTCCAATAACCGTTCTTGGGAGTAAATTAAGTGCCAAATCCTGCCTGGAGGCCTCAGATACGATATCACACTTAAATAGGAAGTGAGTATTGGAGATATCCACTCCCACTAACGACTCTGGCTTTCGATTTCTGTACTTGCCAGATTCTAGCTTCGTCTCGCTTAAAGAAGTAAGACCGCGGTCTCGACAATCCTTACAATATTTGTAGAAACCCCTGTACCGGCGTTGGCAGCCGAGGCACAGCTTATAGTGCCCACCAAAAAGCTTAACACACTCTGAACCAATAAAGTGATGATTCTCATTCTCGTCAAGGAAGTGTCGCTTGAAAGGGGTGTTGCAATAACACCGCGGGTTAGCATTAGGTCGATACCCAGGGCACGGAAAACTTGCGTCTTACCTAAAGCCATCCATTTACCCTTGTCCTTTGCTGCATCACCCAGACGAGTGATACTGTTGTTGTTGTTAAAGGCAAATGCCGAAGTGAGTAGATTAAAGTCAATTAAATCTGTCCTCTAAACTTCAGTGCTCCTGGCCATCCACCAGATTAACCGGTTTGGGACCGGTCCATTTTGGAACGTCACGCCGGTTAGCCGAACCGTGCAGAGTCGGTGCATATCAACAGATACTGGCTAAGGTCGCCGAGGGCATCCTTCAAAATCGTCAGCGTGGTGGCGTCAATCAGTGTCTGTCTATATGTGGCTTGACTTTCTATGTGGTAAAAAACATATTTCGAAGTAATTAATTAGCCAAGTTCGGTTTATGTCTTAAGTTCGGCTTCTTTGCTGTTAAGTTCGTCTTTCAGCTTCCGCTTGCCTGTACGAATTTGGTCCCTATTTTATCGTCGTACCTTTTTTGATAGGTTAGACGAGCTTCGCGTGTGCGCTGGTAGTAGCGCTTCTGCGCTGCTTTGATGCGCTCTTTAGCGAAATATTGGTTGGGTAAATACGTCATATTTATATGTTATACCTTTATTTTTGTCAGGATTATTGTGGGAATGTCCATCCGTTTTATATCCTAGATCGAGCATGGTCCATAAAACCACGCGTAAAAATGAGATGGGAAGAGGCAGGCATCGATTTGTTTTATCTATGATCGAATTACCATTTCAGAGCGTCGATTTACAGGATATCGATGTGGAATTGGTGGTTGATCGATCTGAAGCGGTCGATTCTGCCGTGGCTCGATTTATCAGCCTGTTTAGTTAGATTGATTTGTACTTTTTATAGACCTCGATTTAATAAACGACCTCTTTTTATTGTACACCGAGCATCAGGCTATTAATATTAGTGAAAAAAAGAAGAGAAGAATTGAAATGCACAATAAAAATACATTTATAAAGCGTCTCACGCAAAAGTAAGTTTATTTCTACCACCATTGCAGAAAAATTCACGTGGATTCACTTCCACTGGCGCTATACAGACTATAGCTCGTTCTTTGTTTCACCTTCGGTATCAGGGACGGTAATTCGGGGATTAATCCTTGAAATGTGAAGGCATAGGATTGATACTGCTTGTTCTTCATTGAGCCATCAAGTCCACCAATATATCCCACTGGTACTCCATATTTGGTGCATACAAGCGCGCTTCCAGATAGAGTGGGAGCTGACAAAGATGAGAGAATCATTTGGTTTCCACGCCAACCGGTGATTTTAGCTAGAAAGGATGCGTAAGCGTTACCAAAATGTTGGTCTTGAAGAGCGCCAGGGAATCCGAACACGTCAACATTCTTCGTGTCATACGCCTTAAGGGACATTTTACATCGGACGAGCTTGTTATCTCGTGGCACAGCAACTTTGAAGATTGCGAAGTCGAACGCAGCCGAACTACTCCAGCATATGTCCTTGTCGAGGCTGAATCGAATGACTTCTTCCGGCTTCTTCATATCGGGAAGGAGCTGCTCCACCACAACTAGAGGCTTGCCGGATAAAGCTGGTGTTTTCATCGCTGTCGTCCGTGGAGATTTACGACGTGGTTGCATTGCAACATTGGCGTCCTTCACATCAGCATCTTTCCTTTTCCTTCCACTTGTTTTCATTGAGGGAAAGAGTCTCAAACACCATTTGATTTCAGACTTGAAGTGAGCACTCAAGTGATCAGCGAATGTAGCGTCTGTCCACATGTGCAAGTTCGTCATAAGATACAAGTGCGTCGGCGTTTGATCCACAACCAGCGCCGTTCCTGAGCACACATCTTCCGAAGAAACTCTCACAACTGACTTCCACAAATTCAATTGAACCTTAGGATCCATAGGGCTCCATGCGTCGTCGTCTCCCGTAGACCGTGGAACCACCACCAGCACGTGGATTTGGGAAGTTGATGGAGGATCCATTCCAATCAGCACGTCCTCCAACGAATCTTCTCCCTGTAACTCTTTGTCTTCACTCGTGAGCGCTTCGATGAGAGCAGTCTTTTCGCCCTTCTTCAGCTTCGTTACGTCTTCCAAGCGAGAAGAGAGCCACTTGCTGTCCGCTGTCAATGGCCAGGAAGAGCTTCAGCTTGTATGCATCAACGTCCTTCAA
>NW_003303614.1:222257-225407 GCF_000142945.1 Phytophthora infestans T30-4
TTTGTGCGAGAGTCTCGCACCATTTTTCCAACCCGCACTAGACATTTTTTCGGAGAACGGTAGACATAATTTGACACGAGAACACTTATGTCTCGAATTGGCCGCTGGCATACAGTACATGACTAGCAAAGACTGAGAGAAAGGACGGGGGATGTGGTCCACATTATAACCATCTTTCCAGATTCTAATGAGAGGAAAGACCTAAGCGGAAACGAAGGCGGTGCCACAAAAAAGACCTATCCCATGCGATTCGAATAGCGAGAGGACTCGAAACCTGCATCGGATGCGTCCTCTCGCTCAACGGGTCGAGAGGTTGCCATCCGTTTCGAGGATTTGAAACCTACTTGAGACGCATTGACTCAATGACCAGTCGAGAGCGTGAGGACACACTCAATGGCATTGAGTGCGTCCTCACGCTCTCGATTGGTCAAGCGGTCGGCTCGTTGACCTGGCGCGGTGGAAAGGCTAAACCTACTCTCCTTGTTAAAGGCTTTGAAAAAAAACTGCCGGTGTAATGTGCCGGCTCTCTGTTGATATGCACCGACTCTGCACGGTTCGGCTAACCGGCGTGACGTTCCAAACTGGACCGGTCCCAAACCGGTTAATCTGGTGGATGGCCAGGAGCACTAAAGTTTAGAGGACAGATTTAATTGACTTTAATCTACTCACTTCGGCATTTGCCTTTAACAACAACAACAGGTTAACAGCCGCAAACGCTCAACTCTACTGGAACGTTCCAAAATATGACGACGACCAAGCGCGCCGAAGTCCTCCTCGGGAGTGGGAACTACTTCCACTGGGAGTACAATATGCGCATGACGCTAGCCAGGAAGGGCCTGCTTGCGCATATTCAAGCCGTCAAGCCGGAGAACGAGATCACCGAGGCGTGGCTCGTCAATGATGCCAAGGCGCTCGGCATCATCGCTCAGGGAGTGGAACTCCAGCATCAGACCAAGATTCGGTCGGCCACTCGTTCCATAGAAGCTTGGGGAACGCTGCGAGAGTTCTATAACCGCACCACGCTCCACAACCGCGTGACGATGACGCGTCGCCTCCACGAGTTCAAGATGGAAAGTGGATCGACTATGGCAAAGCATCTGGATGCGTTTGATGAGCTGATCGTCGGGTTGCAGACGCTAGGAGAGCCCATGGACGAGGCACGCCAGCTGGTGGTGCTGCTGAGCAGCCTCCCCGATGAGTACGAGCTCATTTCGTCTATCGTGGAGAATGCCAAGGGTGTGACGCTCATCGAGGCCAAGGAAAAGCTGTTGAAGGAATACGAGCGACTCGAGAAGAAGGAAACCATGGAGAAGGCGTTCCAAGTGAATGGGAACGCAGGCAAGTTCCGGAACGGCCGAGGGAACGGTCAAAAATGGAACGATCGAAAATGGAACGGTCCGAAACGGAACGTTGGTTTCAAGGCAAGTGTTTCAGCTGTGACCAAGTGGGTCACATGAAGCGGGACTGTCCTGCTGCAAAGAAGAGCAGTAAAGACGATGCAGTGTTTGCAGTGGTGGGGAACACTCGGCCGGGTGGCTGATTGATAGTGGTGCGACGTCGCACATGACCCTCACCGGAACGACCTATTTGGGTACGAGGCACTAGACAGTGGCATCAACGTGACAATTGCAGATGGCAAGAAGCTGCGCGTCGCAGGAACTGGAACGGTCAAGTTGACTGGTTTGGACGGTAAACGCATCCGAATGGTGGACGTGCTCCACATTCCGGGGCTCGATAGACGGTTATTGTCGGTCGGGAAGCTCGCGGAACGAGGCATGAGCGTGGAGTTCCAGCGTTCCAGTTGTGTAATTTGGGGACGGAACGCTGCGATAGCGTCAGGGAAGAAGGTCGGTAAGGCGTTCCTGCTGGACTGTCAGCAGGAGGAGGCACACTTCGTGCAATACGCCGGTCCTGACAGCGAGTGGGAGCTTTGGCACGCTCGCATGGGTCACCTCAACAAGGACGCGCTGACGAAGACTCAACGTTCCACAATTGGTATCCCACATGTGAAAAATGGGAACGAGACTTTGTGCGGTGGATGTATGAAGGGAAAGAAGACCGTGACGACGTTCCCGTCACGATCGCTAACGAGAACGACGCGTGTGTTGGAACTAGTACACACGGACGTAATGGGCCCAATGAGAACGATCTCAAAGGGTGGTGCCAAATATGTTCTGACGTTCGTAGACGACTACTCAAGGTTTGTCGTTGCGTACTTTATGAAGAGCAAGAGCGAGGTGGGCAGCAAACTGAAGGAGTTCAAGGCATTGTACGAAGCCCAGTGGGGGGAACGTCTAAAATGTCTTCGTTCCGATAATGGAACGGAGTTCGTGAACAAGACAGTTTTGGAACTATGCAAACGGAACGGTATCGTGCATCAGCGTAGCGTTCCATACAGCCCTCAGCAGAATGGAGTGGCGGAATGCATGAACCGTACCATCATGGAGAAGGCAAGAAGCATGCTGCACTACAAGTCTATGTCGACGCAGTGGTGGGCGGAAGCGGTTAGTACTGCAGTGTATCTCATCAACCGTTCCACGAACACATCAAACTCTGATGTCACGCCGTACGAGCTGTCGTTCCAGGTGAAGCCACGGATGGAACACCTACGTGTTTTTGGGTCACAAGGGTACGCTCATGTGGACGACGTGATGAGAACGAAGCTGGAACCCAAGAGCTTCAAGTGCACGTTCCTCGGGTACGCTGAGAACGTGAAAGGATATCGTGTGTACGACATGGATGCGTCGAAGGTCAAGGTGACACGGTCGGTCAAGCTGGACGAGCGTGAGGTGGGCGGAATCTATGACACGCAGTCGCCAGCTTCAGGAACGGTCATCCATGTGACGAGGAACGATGATACGATCGTTCCAATATCGGATCGAAGGTTTCCTTTCGTTAGACTGAGGTTTTATATAAAGTCCTTGGACCAGAAATATAAGTCTTCTTGAAGTTTAAACTAATAATACCACCAACGAATGGGGCAAAAAAACTTGTCGAGAGATTTATTTGCGCAGCTTTTGGGATAAAACCTTCGTTAGAGCCTACCGCTGGAGATGCTCTTATAGATTCCAATATCTCCAGCTTGCGAGGAAGGCGTGAGGCCACCCAGGCACAACACATATCGAACACTTTCGAAGAGCACTTAGCTGA
>NW_003303614.1:227550-228797 GCF_000142945.1 Phytophthora infestans T30-4
CTACTCGTCCTAACGATCTGCGATACACCTCGGCCATTGCAGATACCGCTACAGAGCAGACGAGCTTTGCCGACGAAGCCTCGTTGGACGCTGTACCTTTATTCCCAGCTGGCCACCATGACAGTGCCCTCATGGCAGCCATGGCCATTGACACATGACACGTTAGAATCGCTTCGTAGAAGTCTATACATTGTATAGACGATTCTACCACTGCTGAAGCGCACAAGACCTCGGTCACTGACGAAGAGAGGGAAATTATACTCGCGAGCGTGCGGATAGCGATCAAAAGACTGGTGACAAAAGATGACACAATCTATACGCATAGAAGAGGTAATGGACGCGCGAAGGAATGGTGGGCCACATTACTAAAAAATCAACCGAAAATCGAAGGCCAAACACGACAACTACGTCCGACCTCTGTACTGGACAATCCGATTCACGGTCTCGATTGTGAATAAGCGAACCCCAGCGATGATGTACAACAAGCTCAACGTTATCTCGTCAACACGCATTGGCGATAGGAACTATCGCATCTACATCAACTACTTGCGGTTCTATGAGTACTTTAAGGGCCCGACGTACATCCCCCTTTTCGTGCATGGACCCAAGTTCAACACTTTAAAAAACAAGGAATTAAACGGACGATAAGTTTGATGTATAACATGTATGAGCACTAGAAGGACCACAGAGAGGTACTGAAGTAGTAGCTGCCAGCTCATGAAAACCAAAGCTGTGTCGCATGAAGCCTTCTGCTCGAGATAGTTGGTGATCTCAGCACTAAATACGCGTGTTAGGATCAAGATCAATGCCGCTAGCATAGGTATCAGTATCGTTGATTCTTCACCAGGTCGATATGAAATTAAAGTGCTCCTGTATTTCACACTTAACTAATGAATTCTTCAGTGCAAATTAAAATGCTAGTGCTGGAACTGGAGAGGCAAGACTTGAGCTGCAAGTTGCTTCATTAAATGAACAAACACAAAACTTGGACCAAAACGTTCGTATTATTAATACATAGTATTCCGATAGGGAATTTGGTTTCAGTCCTGATGCTGTGTAACATGTAAATACACCAGTATGCTAAAAAGTTCTGGTTCAACGAAGGATATATTAGAGAACTTATTACTAGTTTCTCGACTACCGGTGACTCAAGATTTTGGAGCAACAATTGTCTGAAAAAGGGTCAAGGCCGATGAAATATTCAAGACCCCCCCATCGTACAAATTCTAAGATCCTTAGAAACAGAT
>NW_003303614.1:229258-231820 GCF_000142945.1 Phytophthora infestans T30-4
TTCTTGGAATACATTTACATAGAAGCATCTAGCAAAATTCAGATGTTGATCAAGATGACCACGCCAATCGCCTGGTTCCAACGGCCAGCTCTCCCCTTTACTTCCATAGCGAACGAGGAACGCCGATTTCCACGAGCCCCAATAAAGTGTTACGCTAGACTCGACGAGGAGTTGAGACCGAGATTGGAACAGATGAATATTTTCGCGCCTGTGGCGATGGCTCAGGCGAAGTGGCCGATGTCGGGTCCCGAGTTAACTCAGCCGGTGCGTGCAGCCAACATCGATCAGTTGGTGGAAGAAACTGTGTTGCTGTTGAAGGCGATGGGCTATCGGTGCAACAGCCGACCAAACAGCCTCATTCTGTCCGACTGGAGTCTGACCCGTGGCGGAGCCGAGCTCTGGCAATGGAAGAAGAAGCTCAGAGTAGCGTTTGGATTGGAGAAGGCCCCTGGCGGAACGAAGAAGGTGTGCAGCCGAGTAGCCGAGTTCAAACCACTCGGCGAGGACCCGAGCAAGATTCCTTTGCCGAAAACCCCGGAGACGAAGAGACGTGAAGTGTTCCGCGCTACGCAAGGGACTCCGTACTTTGAAGACTCTCACATGCTGACTCCATTAAAGCTAAACCCGACTCAGCGAGCGCCGAGTCGTGGGCAGCGAAATGTAGGTCGTTATCGTGAATTGTATGACGCTGCAGATGAGGCTGAGGCTTACGAGGAGGATGAAGAAGACGGCGACGCCTTCGACGTGAGAGGTAACCGTGAAGAAACCGTGAAGGACTACATTCGAAACTTGAGCTTTGACGCGGCTGAAGAAGACTCGACGCAGTACCTAGAAGTCCGAACCCACGCCTCGCTCGACAAAATCGCCGAGTTCGAAGGAAAGCGCTACCGCTCTGACGCGTCGCTCCAGTGGGCTCAGCGGTTTCATCTACGAGATGAAGAGCACCAGGATGCCCCTAAGTGCATGGTGGCGAGGCTTTTCTCGCTCAGGTCTGGGAAGCGCGCGTGCAGAAATTGGGTTACGGGCCGCTGTCCAGAAGACTCCACCACGTTGGAACTCACTCCAGCGAGCGTTCCTGGATATACTGCTCACAGTTCGACCAATCCGCCCGCACTCGTTACTACTCGGCGAGACGTAAAGTCAACGAACCGATCTGCGACTTCCTGATCCGACTCAACGGGTACGCTCGGACAGCCAAGATCCAGTACGAGAAGGGTGGCGCCGACGCAGCTGACCATGTCGAACACTTCTTGCTGCATTGTGGTGATGACGATGTGATGGATTTAATGTACCCCTTGCAGTTGGAAGACATCAGTAAGGTGGAACAGATAATCAATCGTCGGATCCTCGGCGAGAAGCGTAAGAAGCAACGCGACCGACTCGTGACCGCACGAAGCCGAGATGACAAGCGGAAGGATCAGAGCCGCCGAGATGAGAAGCGCAGTCGCAAGGAAGAAAACCGCGACCGCCGAGTCACTGTCGTTGACGCTGACTCCGACGGAGAGGAACTCATCGATCAGAACCCGCCGAGTCCGTACAACTCCGAAGACGAATGGGATGATGAGGACCAGTCCGGAGGACACGACTCAGCGGAAGACGACGACTACATTGACGTCGGCGTTTCCAATGATAAGGGAAATACACCGGACCGCCGAGAGAACTCGGCGGGAGAACAGAAAGGCTCGAACCGAAGCTGGGGAAACTCAGCAAACCGACCTCCTCGACCGTACAACCAACGAGAACAGTCGAATCGTGGAGATGGATCACGCGACAACACCCAACGAGGACCTTGTGCAGCTTGTGGAAGAATGGGGCACTCGGCTCACTACTGTCGACGACGCTGCAAATTCTGCAGACAAGTCCATGAAGGCGGCCAGTGTGAGCTGTTCCGTCAATATGAGAAGCTGGCCGCGTTCGTGAAGAACTCTGTCGACAAGTCGCAAGTGCCAGAAGTCCTGCAAAACCTTTACGCGCCGAGTGATTTAAACTCGGCGGCCCGCCAACACTGACTGGGTTGGAATATGCCGGGCTGCCACAGTCAGCTGAACCTGCAGTTGAGGCGAACTTCTTGTTTGCCTTCGTAGGCGAGCAGGACGGCCCGAGGTTAGAAGGCGGGTGGGGCATTGGGGGTGTGGGGAAAATGCGAGCGAAATGGAAACGGGAATTCGCGGGGAATTTAGAAGGATTAAACAAGCCGAGGCATTTGGCGAATTTTAATCTCGGCCATCCGGACCCAGGCCCCAGGCTGTGCATCGTACCAGGATAATGAAGCTGCTTCCAGGAGAGCGGCTGGGATGGTGGTCAGCACAGACGTTTGATCGCCGAGTTAGAATGAGAGCCCTCGTATTGGGTGCAGTGAACGACCGAAGGACCAAGATATTATTGGATACCGGAGCAAATGTCTCGGCGATCAGTGAGTACCTCGCGAGGAAACTGCGTCTCAAGAGAGTGGCCAGCCGAGATAAGCGAATTGACATACAAGGAATAAGTAAAGACAGGATGGTGACAACGTCAAGAGCAGTGGTGAAGGTGACACTCGGCTGGGAAGTGGCATACGAGTTT
>NW_003303614.1:233376-236773 GCF_000142945.1 Phytophthora infestans T30-4
GACGATGGTGTTCGACCCCGGCGGAACTGGCTACAGGTTAGAACGCGCTGTGGATGAAGAAACAGCTTCGCAGAACGCAGGTCATTTCAGTGGTACAGATCCTAAGACCGTGACCAAGCTTGCCACTGCTGAGCTCAACTGGGAAGATGATGATTGCAACGAGTCCCTGAAATACCTCGCGCCTCCCTTCAAGAACTCGGCGACAGTAAGAATAAGCCCAGCGCTGCTATATGCCCGAATACCAGCTGACTTTGCAGGATGCGTGCTGTCATTTGATGGCTCAGCGAGGACGGCTAAATACGGCGGGTATGGCAGTTGTTCTTCGAGAATGCTGTGGCGCCTTCCGAATTGGGACATTGAGATCGCTGCGAGTGCGTACCTGTCGTCCACCACAGTCCACATCGCCCCAATAACACCGCCATGTAACAATGGAGTCTGGCGCGATTGACGAGGGATACTGATTGATATCGTGGGTAATCCCGGCTGCATCCAGCAATCCATGGGGGTGATAGCATGCAAGAAGGAAACGTTGCAAGTGGAGCTAGCTCGACACAAGGATCTCACGAAACAACCATACTCGGTCCGGTATCGACACATAGCGCGACACTATAACGCAGCGGCTGATCTCTCGCTACAGAAGCACTGGAAGCTAAAGCTGGACGAGTAATTCTCGGGGCGGATAGGAAAGCAGAGCTGAGAATGATTAACCGAGTAGCCGAAGAACTGTACGTCACAGGCAACCCAGCGGAAACACCGATTGTCACGGCAGTCACTCGTAGCCGAGTACGCCGAGTTCACTTTGAGGACGAGCTGGATGTAGACTCGGCTAGAGCAAGAGGAGGAAGTCAGGATCATGAAGCCATGTCTACAAATCCTGGAGAATCCGCGTTTGAAAGTAGTGGAGATGAATTCGAACAAGTCAGCGGGGCGTCGACTCGGCGGACTAACCACACGACCCCGAATGTCGAAACAAGGTCGCAGATGGAGTCAGTCCAGACAGCTCAGAATGCCAACGACATTGATCCAGTGACGGTACAGACTGAGCGGAGACGACGAATCGCGAAGGCACAAGATGAAGAACTCAGGTGGGCCGATCTGAAGGCGTACCTGAGAGGTGAAGTGGAGAACCTTACACACCGGCGAGCTCAGAATGCCGGCAAAGTCGCAGAAGTCTTTGTACTCAGCGAAGACGGCCTGTTGTACCGCCGAGATGAAGCCCGCCGACTAGGCGAACTCGGCGAACCGAACCTCTCATTGAGATTGGTGATACCGTCAACCATGGTCGACGAAATACTTCATAACTGCCACAACTCGATCGAAGGAGGGCATCAAGGCATCGTCAGAACTTATCACCGAGTCAAAGCCGACTACTACTGGATTGGTCTGTACGCCGACGTGGTGAAACATGTTAGAGCCTGCGAAGACTGCAATACCAGTAAGAGCAAGCCACAGTTGAGAGGTTATTCGCCGGGAAATGTGGTGTCAGACCATCCATTCCAAGTCGTGTCAATGGATTTCGTTATTCCCCTTCCTCGAACTCAGCGGGGCAATACTGCACTGCTGCTGTTCCAGGACCACTTCACGGGGTTCGTTATCGCTAAGGCTATGCATGACACCGGAGCACTCGAAGTGGCCAAGGTATTTGAGGAATGCGTCTTCAGGCAGTTCGGGGCTCCGTCTCTGATACGGCACGACCGAGATCCAAGGTTTATGAGTGAAGTTTTCCAAAAGTTCTCCGAGATGATGCAGTCGAGATCAAGAGCTACGCTGAGTTACCGACCACAAGCCAACGGTCAGCAAGAGAGGTCAGTCAAGACAATGGTTTCAGACTATACGGGTCTACGTGGAAGACCCACTTCAAGCCGACTGGATGACATCGCCGAGAAGATGGTACACGCTATAACAACTCAAGAGATTCGACTCGGCGAGAAACCCCTTTCTATCTGGTGCATGGTTGGGACGCCAAGTCTACACTCAAGGCTATGACGAGTTCAATACGACGTGGACAGGGACGCCCAGTCAACTCGGCGGACGCAGTCGAGTGGCGCCGAGAAGCGAACAGACAACGAGAAGTGGCACTTCGATTAGCAGCTGAGTTCCAAGTGCGAGAGAAAGCACGACGAGCTCGAGAGCACAACGAAGCGTTGAGCAAGAAGGAGAAAAGATCCATTACCAACACAGCAGATGATGAAGATGAAGTTGCAGAACCAGGCGATGAATCCACCAAATCCTTGTTCAAAGAAGGAGATCAAGTCTGGTTGTTTATGGAGCGAGTCAAGTCGGGCCTGACCAAGAAGTTAGCCCGCCGATGGCATGGACCATTCAGGGTGAAGAAGAAGGTGGAAGAATTTGCTTATGAATTGGAGTTACCCGACAAGAGTGGATATAGGTTCTACCCAGTGGTCCATGTATCACGTCTGAAGGCAGTCACCGAACTCGGCGGAAGACCAAAGACGAGGCTAATCGCCGACCTCGAAGAGACTCAGCGATTTGACTTTGACGAAGAATTACTGCCTGAAGACAGCTGGGAACCAGACACAAGTACAAACCAGTATGAAGTCGAAGCAATTCTCGACGATGAGCTACCATTATCCACGAGTACGTCACGATCACAACGAAAGTTTAAAGTTAAGTGGGTCGGCTACGATGAGCCTACTTGGGAACCACTGTCGAATTTGTCATGTGGGGGTCTCCTGTTTGACTATCTACGGCAGAAGAAGCGCGAAAAACCGTCTGCAAATGGTGCAAGTTGCAGATGAGGATTAACAGCTATTGCACCAAAAGTTACACCAACTCAGCGGACGACACAGGCCGAGTTGAGACGGAATGCTACTGTGTCGAAACTACATATACTGAATAATTACGAAATGAAGTCCTGAACGATACCTACGGGACGCCCAGTCAAAGAGAAAACTAAAAGTCGGCGATCCGATTCCAGTGGAGTTGAAACCGCGAGCGGGAAACAACTGGGAAGAGTTCAGCGGAACTGGAAGATGGGGGGCGGGGGGTTCTTAGCAGACTATCATCCTGGGGAAACTGGCGGGGGGGGGGGGGGAAACCCCCCTTTCGCAGGCGGGGGCAAGAAGTATCATCGCCGAGCTAGCCAACGAAGCTGACGCCGAACCAGGTGCCTCAGGACCCGACGCGGCGGAAGTGGGCTGAGGATCCGTTCCACTGGGGAGTGGGGTGCCGAACGGAGACATACTCGGAGACGCGCCTCAGAGTTTGGGAGAACCCAACCCATCGTCCGCCGAGTCGTCATCAGACGCACTCTCGCACTCTCGCCATCTGAGCCGAGCTCACCGATCGAAGACCCAGTGAAGATATGGATGCCTTGACGATTCAGCCGAGTTAGAGCACCCGGGGCATAGACAGGAGGCGCTTGTCAGCAAGATCG
>NW_003303614.1:236873-239092 GCF_000142945.1 Phytophthora infestans T30-4
AACATTCGCAGCAGTGGGGGGAAGTATCATCGCCTTATCTAGCCAACGAAGCTGATGCCGAATCAGGTGCCTCAGGATCCGACGCGGCGGAAGTGGGCTGAGGATCCGTTCCACTGGGGAGTGGGGTGCCGAACAGAGACATACTCGGAGACGCGCCTCGGAGATTGGGAGAACCCAACCCATCGTCCGCCGAGTCGTCATCAGACGCACGCTCGCCATCTGAGCCGAGCTCACCGATCGAAGACCCAGTGAAGATATGGATGCCTTGACGATTCAGCCGAGGTGGAGCACCTGGGGCATAGGCAGGAGGCGCTTGTTCAGCAAGATCGAAATCCTCTTCAATCGCGTCGTCAACAACCTGAGGATCCATACCGCGCGGAGCGAAAACTAAGAAGTCCACGTTCCGAGCGCGGAAGCAAGTATTGTATGGATGGACCGCCGGGTCAGTCAGCCACCAAGCTCGCCAGGGCTCGGCTAGATCCACATCGTGAGCACACTGGACCCAATCTCTCCCGGAAGGAACCCACGAAAGGTTAACGGGAGAGTAATGGGGAACGGACGGATCGAAATAAACTTCTGCGTCCACTAGAGGAGCAGGTTCATCGCCGAGCTTCTGAGTGACCGCCGAGTAAAGCTGGTCGTAGACAGCAACAACCAGAGATCGCAAGGTGTCACTACGACGTTTGCGCTCGCGCTTGTACACCAGCCACAGTTCGTATACCTCAGCGAGCTGGGCGGGCGTGGCAGCCGGGTTAACGTCAGGGTGGAGACCCATCAACACACTCGACTCGACGATCCAATGACGACGCTCATAGAGAGCTACGAAGTAACGAGTCATTTGGCCGTCAGTCTGGATGGGCCTCCCCGCCGAGTCCAAGGGACTGTCGCCGCGAAGCTTCACCCACATATCTCCAAGAACTTGCATCAAAGTTCGAGGTCGGGTCAAAGAAGCCAAACACCGCCGAGCTTCCTCCAGTATCGACGGAGAAAAGAAGAAAGGAAGCTCGGGGAGCATCCGACGAAGACGCTGACATGGATGGCTCGGGTCGAAAACGTCCATGAAAGCTCGAATGCCGTCAAGAGAACACGGCGTAGACGGCACACGACTCTTGCCCCCAACGAGCTCCATCTGCACCCCTCCGCTCAGTGTATCCAATAATGCATTCCAACAACGAGTTGAGCCGAAATGCATGAATGGTACCTCGCGGAGTTGAGCCATGTGAAGAGTCAGGCGACAATCCTTGGACACCGCTTGCGAGGCTCGAGTCCGTAACGTCGCCAGCGGAAGTGTAAGAGCGCTGGGAAGGGCGACCACAGCCGGACGTGAGGCAGTCGAACTCGGCTGAGCGAGAATCGATATAACCGGGAGCCTACTCGGCGAAGGAGCAGCCGGAATGGGCTGAGCCGGAGCTGGATCAGGAGTCGACGGAAGCTGCCGATGCTTGTGGTGTCGATGCGTCTTGTGATGCTTCTTGTGCTTCTTGTGCTTCTTGGATCGCTTCGACCGATGACCGGTAGGACTCGACGAGGCACGACGCTTGCGATGCTGCTGCTTCCCCGAAGCCGGCGCAGAGGCAGAACTCGTCCCGTCACCAGAGTCCTTCGATGAAAGCCGCGAGGAGGGGCGATCACTCGGCGGCAAAGACTCATCACTCATCTCATCGTCAGAACCAAAGATCGCCGCATGAAGACCTCTCGCTTGGGCGGAACGACGAGCATCTGCGGTCGCTGAGTCGGAACCGGAAGGACTGCCAGCCGAGTGCTCTGATAAGGAAATGGGATTCAAGAGCGACCCAACGGCAGGATTTGTCGAGCCGGTGGACGGAACAGAACCATCACCAGGCCCTAACACCTCGTCGTCAGACGCGTCGAGATCCTCAAGCAGCTGAGCAGTCACAGTACGGGCGGTCGCAGCCGATCTCCGAATAGGACGCCCAGATGGGGGACGTCAACACGGCCGTGGTCACAGGGAGAGACGGTCTGAGGACACTCACGGGCCGGAGTCACTAAAGTCAGTCGGCGTGGTGGATACGCTCAGAACGCCCGAGAGGGCGACTGGGAGTGTCCAACCCACCGTTAGCACGACGCTGAGTGGTGCGCTCGACTGGGGCACCCCAGCGAAGAATGGCCGAAGTCGAGCCTGGGCCACCCACGCTCGGTAGTCGGGACAGGGAGTGAGGGCACGACATCAAGATGAAGATTATCGGCGGTTGGGCGAG
>NW_003303614.1:240342-258176 GCF_000142945.1 Phytophthora infestans T30-4
CCGGCGCCATGGCGCGGCTACTTCTCGTCAATCACCTTGGGTCTCACCTGGGAGCTCCTCGATCTTCTTGGGGTCAACCAAGAGTCGGGGTATTTCCCTTTAGGATCTCCCACCCCTCACCCCGCGGAAAGCAGCATGCTATATCGCTCGTCGCTGTCCAGCATCGGGAGGGTTCCCCGGAACGAGTGATTCCTTAAGCCTGAGCCTTGCCAAGAAGGGTCAATTCTCTCGGACGATCATCCCTCTCCTCGTTAATTCTGGCCATGAGGGAGTCAAGACTCACTGGAGCAGCCGAGCTTGGCTGATTGGTGGCGCCCGAAGTGGTGTCGCCTGGCAAGCTCGGTGGACCAGGAAGGCGCACGCGAGAAGACCCCGCCGACTCCGCGTCAGACTCATGGGAAGTTGTCAGGTCGACCAGCCCAGCTTCATGCCGGTCGCTGACCCCACGAGTACCGACGGGTCGAGGAATCGACTCAGCTGGCACGCCTTCACCTCGACGAGGAGTTGGAGAAGAAGGATGGTTCCACGGGTTGTGCTAGAACAACATGCGAAGAGTAAGGAGCTGCCAAGTGAGTGATAGCGGAAGCAACGAACGTACCAAAGAAGGTGGTGGGGAGCCGCGAGACGTCATCAGCCGAGTACGGACCAACGGTGGCAGAACAAAATGAAGGATTAAGACACTCACCAGCTCGGCTCGTATCATAACCGGGGCAGTTGTGGTGTAGGGATTTCCAGATTCGACCATACGCCGACCTACTTTAGGTCAAGAATCGGCTCAGTCTGATAACCCAGAGCTTAGGAGCCAAGGATCACGGTAAGTACTCGGCGATCTGTCCGGATATGCTATCCGGATAGCCGCTGAGCTCAACGGCCGCCTGAAGAGTCGGTAGAGATCCGAAACGACTACATTTCACTAGATATTTGTATGAGAAGCATAGGATTAAATAGGAGGAGCCGAAAAGGCTCCCAGAAGATAACAGAGCAGAATTTTCCTAGTCCAAGACACGTGTACACTTTTCCGGTAAGTCCCTGCATAGGGCTGGATTATGCCTGCCGTCAATACTCGAGAGGCATAGCTTGTAGGGTATTGACTGGTAGCGCCAAGAGATTAGGTCGGTCCGGGTAGGACAAAGTCTCGCTACGCGCGAAAGAAAGTCCCGCATACTCAGCGGGCCGGTACGTCGGATAGCCCGGGTGCCGTAACACTTCTAGCTGAGCAGCCTCTGCGCTCGGTGACCTGTAAAAGCGCTCGCGCGCCGTCGTCCATCCTTTGGTGGAGGGCACAGGGTTGTGAACGAGCTCAGCCGAACCAAACTCGGCGGAGCCTCGGAAGTGATCTGACTTGGTTAGTCGGAACCGAGTGGAAGCGAGCCACTCGTCTGTCCCGGAAGGGCCGGACCGCGAGGGAACCACCCTCTGCGCAGGCCATACAACCGCCGACCTAACTCGGCGATTCGTTGTGGTTTGTGTAAGGAATCCACATCTGACGATATTTGTGTGTTCTACTACACCACACCACCATTGACGTAGTGTTCGAGCTCGGGCTTAACTTCAGTGCAGATCTTTAGATAGAGTGTATCTAAGTTGCCGTCACAAAAATTGTAGAAGTCGTTGCTGCTCTGGCCGGAGACGAAAAATTTTGCTTGCGCCTTCTTGTACTTTGCGTTGCCTTTTTCCACATGTCGTAGAGCTTGGCGTCATCGTGGTGCACGATCATAAAGGGGTTAATGTTGCCGAACCTTGGGTTGTCGGCTGCCTTGTCGAATAGTTTGTTGTAGTCGGTAGTATTTTGCCGGAACTCCACACCAACATCTTTCCAGAATGTTGACTTGTCATTCACTTCACCTACGTCAAGTTGCTCACGCGTCACGGTGTCGTCTGACCGAGCAAGACGCTCCGCGAAGCGGTCGGAGAAGATAATATTCATGAGCCTAATGAAGCAATTCTTTGTCTTCCGTAAGCCCGGTTCCAGAAGAATATCTTCGTCCACCGTAGCCTCGACAGCTCGTTTTGTTGCGTCAAACGATCGCAGGTAGCGTATTTGCTCCTGTTTGCTAGTCGCTCGGGAAAGACGGAGGTTTCTTTCGGTGCATTCCTTTCTTAACTGCGCCACCGTCCACAATTCGTAGTCGTTGATTTTCGGCGGGAGGACTTTGCCTGGGTTTTTAACGGTCCAATTTGTCACTCTCGCAGGCGTAATGACTTTAGGGACGACGTCAGCAGTCACGACCAATGATTGTGGGTCCATTTCATCCTCTGATGATGCACTCAATATGGAATCGATAGCTTCCAGCAGTTCAGCGCCAGAACGCCCGCTACTGTAAACGTGAATGTCACTAATAGGCGTTGCTGGTGGAAGCAGTGGCAATGAAAGTGGTGCTCTCAGCGCTTTGTACAAACGGAGTGGCACACGCAAGATCCAACGGCGGGTCGGCTGGTGCTGCAGGCTTGCTTGATGGCAAGCTTAATGTACTTCCATGTGCTCTCGTCGCTTTCGTTCCGCAGACTTCTTCAAAGAGCTGGTTGTTGCGAGCGGTGTGGCTGATGTGTAAGACTCCACAGAGTTCGACGGATATGTAGACGGCAGTATCTTGAGCCGCTTGCGCTTGTTCGCCCCCTTCTCTGAGCTCTTCATCCCTCGCTTGGACATGTTTGTCAGTACAAGCAAGGTAACGTTTCCGTTTGGTTTCCTTTTGGTAAATGATTTTCTATGTCAAATATTAGGTTAAAAAACGCGTTGTGGCACGAAATCGGATCTTTCATTTTTAACCAGTTGGTGCCATGCGTGCCACGAAGATGGAAGTGCCATGGCATGGCATGGCACGTATGGCAGTGGTTAAGAACCACCCTAAGGGTACAAACCTATTGTTGGGAATCCGTTCCCCCGCATAATTTAATTTAAATTGGGGTATTATATTAACGGACGCGCCCTATTAGAGTCCGGACTATATTTAATAGTGCCGCCCGAAAGTGACAGAGAGGACTTTAAACGGGTAAGGACTTTATTCCTTGCTGAAATGATTCGTGTACCAGGTTAATATCGTCTAACGCATCATCTAACTCTGAAAGATATAACAGATCGACGTCTTCGTTCATTTGGTTCCTTCGACCACTTTTCACGAAATTTTGCGCCTTACACATCGTGCTTGGATATAAACCACGACGAGGGGTCTCTCGAGAAGCCTGCTATTTCAACGCTCCGCATGATTGTTGCCTCATCCGTGTCTCGCCACGCGCTGAGGCTTCAATCGCAAACGGTGTCAACACTTGGCATACGTGGGTTACCAAAGCGAGTGTATTCGACTCGGTCTGACTCTTTCCGAGCGTTAATCTCCATGTACAGTAGGTCCTTGAAACGACATCTTTAATCCACTTGATCACCTCTTGCTTACGCCCAATGCTAACTGACTGCCTTTGATGAGGCATTATTGGAAATGACGGGAAAGTGTTTCTCTCTGTAGAATGGATGGTCAGCAAGTTTGTAATAGCAGATTTGGTAGTTTTTATAAGGACTCTATTCAGGAGGGGCTTGTATTTAATAGTGCAGGCATAGCACCCCACAGGACACTATTCGGTAGGGGGCTTTTATTCGGGCGCATCCGTTACGTTAAGTAAAAATATGTGGCCCACACCAAATTAGATCGAATTCTGCTTGTAAAATTTACATAGGTTTCTAAATAAGAGCATTGACACCCTCATCATCATGGCATGCAAGTATGGTGCAAGGCCCTAGTGCTATCCTTACCACATACAACATGACGTAAGGAGTTTACAATGGAGACCGCATCCTTTTATCCGTATTTCACATTTCAGTACACTAAGGGGTAAATAGGGATATCCGTCGCCTTTTGTTCAGAATGGTGGTCAGAGAGGTGAAAGTTAACTATGTACATGTATAAGACTGTAGATGATTTCTACTACCCAGTATTATAGTGTCAGACGCATCTACATGGGACTCCATGTGCCGGTACGTGTACGTAGCTACGTGACGAATTGCTCGATGAGCACGGATGATATCTTGTCGAAATGTAAGGTCGCAGAAGGAGTACTCAGTACCCGCAACGCTGTACACTCCACGAGTTTTCGTGCAAACGAGAAGCACCATCTCAAGCGATCGCATATATTGCAGACAAAATGGCAATGCGAAGGGTGTACATGTACAGTAGACGACGTCGCCTTGTTACGTATTGTCTTGTCCGCGATAAGAGAAACAAATCCTGGTGCTCAAAGTTTGCCACGAGGTAGCGTGATGCACGTTGCGTTCATGGCGTCGAAACTCACACGGCCTCACTTTCCAGCCTTTTTGGGTCGAAAATCCACGAAAGAGTGAGATATTCTATACATGTACTTACACACGCTAATGTGTGGCTCGCTGAAGCTATAGAGCCCAGAAGTTTGGGTGCGACAGCAAGCTAGCCATGCTTATCATTGAAGTGGACGTTGTGCCTGTGGATCATGTGCTGTGCAGGGAGGTTGAAGTAAGCAGAGCGGCTACGTGGCATGCAAGTGCGAGCTGGCAAGTTGCCAGTGACAACTGAGTCGACCGTTGATAGGCGAAAACATGCGGGGCAATTGAAACGCTGCTGCCTGACCGACGAGCGCTAGGCTTAAGTGTCACATTTAGGTGAGGAAGAAGTTGCCTTAAAAAACGTTGTATTAATAGTGGTCGCGATGCGGAATGCGCTGCGCGGTCGTCGAGAACGGCGACAAGTAGGATACCGGGACATGTCACTCATGATCAGGATAGCTTTGCTCGGGTCTGTTTCTGTCCGTCACGTCGAACCGTCAAAGTCCGAAGGGAAAAGGTTTGATGGACTTCATAGCTGTCACGTATCCACTTAGCAGGGCTTAGGCAGGACCTGAAGCCGATCAAGGTGATCATGTACATGTAATAAGATCGGCTAGTCGTCGCCGCCCTTTCACTACTCGTCCGTTTTGGCCTAGAGGGACGCTCGTGCGTGGCAAGGGGCCGCTTGATTGGCATCTTTCAACCGCTGCTGCCGTAACGGCCCTAAAGCCGGCGGAGGCTTCATGATAAGCGTGGTTGCTTGTCAAAAGGACAGCGCCCCTCCATCGCGCTGGGGGTCTCCGCCTCACGCGCGTGGAAAGATTTCCGTCTCTTCGCAGCGTTGTGCGCCAATTTGACACGCCATCGGCACTCGCTGAGAAACCAACTCGCCAGCCGATTTCTGATGACCATCATCCGGTGCACATCAAGATCGGACCCATTTTTTGCCGATCCAGGTCAAAACTGGGTAAATCAATTGGATTGTCTCTATTTTTCGAGATTTTCTGTCGGGACACTTCCGCTTGAAGAAGCAAAAATTTGAGCAGAAGACCCTTTTTGAGCCGTTACGAAGTAAAAAAGGGCCAGCTCCAATGCGGCTTCTTGTCGCGGCATCGCCAAGAGACGTGCAGATCTGCCCAGGTGTCGCTCGCCTTTCAGTGCCTGGCGCCAGGAGAGAAACTGACACCTCATGGGCCTCAGACGCTACCTTTCACTTTGCAATCCGCAACGCGCCACACCAGCTAGAACGAGTTTTTCACCGAGCGACGCCCATCAAGCCGAACTGCGCATCCATTTCAAATTATTTGAAAGGGAAAAAAGTATCCACGACCGCACAACCGACTCATTACAGCAGGTCATCCCTCCCCGTCACGGCGTTGAACCCATCGCGTGAAGCCCATAAGGAGCCGAACGCTACCAGACGACACCAGGAGAGGCGACGTCCACTTGTCCCGCATTTTAACGCCGCGTCGCACGCTGCGCGCTGATTGGCTTGCTCGATTTGTGCGTGTCGTCAATAGTCAAGCCCATACAAAAAAGGCAACTTGTGACGCATTGACGCTTGGTTCTCATTCTCAAAGTTGCCGCGTCATTCGCAAGTCTATTCGAGTCACCAAGCAACACAAATTTACCTTCACACCGCAATGGAACCACCGAGTCACGCGCGTCTTGTGGCCATGCGCCTTCTGACCGCCACGAACACGCCCGAGAAGCAACAGGCGGCCAAGAAGTCGGCGCAGTTGTGTCTGTCGCCCACGGATCCTAGTGAGGATCCCACCATGGCGCTGGCCATGGCCTCACCCGTGCTGACAGGCAAGTCAGCACCTATCACATCGCCCAACCCGGCCAAGAACCCGCTGCCAGGTCTGCAGTTCGCCATCTCTGCGCAGCGTGCGCCCAGCCGCGAGTTGCGTCTGCCATCGTTCTCCAGCCCTTCATACGAGCTCGAGGGTGCCACAGTTGCCACTAGTAGTGCAGACGAAGAGGAGAGTGAACAACCCGTAGTAGAGAAGACACAGAGACGTAAAAAGGGTACGCGTCGAGGCACACTACACCCTGAAGCCAAAAACGTCCTCAAGGCCTGGATGTTCTCACCCGAACACTTCGCCCACCCGTACCCAAGTGAGGAGGAGAAGGAGGAACTGGCTAACGAGGCTGGCATTGAAGTCAAACAGCTCTCGAACTGGTTTACTAACGCCCGGAAGCGCCTCTGGCAGCCTGTGTTGCGTCAATCTGGAGTTGAAGTTAAGAACTTCCTGTCAACAGGACGTGGCGGCCCGCGTGGCAACAAACTGGACGTGCCAACCAACCTCCACCAGCTGGTATCGCCTTCTCCTGCGCCGAGCCCATCGAGTTCGCCTCGTAAGCGCTCGTGGTCGGCCATGCGGGATAATTCCTCGCCTTCTACAGCTTCTATAACCTCCCATGATGATTGCAAGCGTACGAAGAACAAGCGCTCAAAGAGCAACAGCTCACGCGACGAGAACACGGCGCCGCAGCTAAAAGATCTTGAGCTGCTGGCGGCTACATCACTGCTGGGCCTACAACACTTGACACAGTCGGTGCATTAATTTCGACTTGCATCGGCAAAACGTTTGATATTTATTTTACTCATATGTAGGCATTTTAAAATGAAAATACAATTAGATAAAAAGTATCTTCAACCTTCAACACAAAATGTTTTCAGTATCATCCCATGTTTCGCAAATTTGTTGCATGCAACTCTTTAGCTTTTGCGTTGCGCCTTTCGAGCCAAGAAACGTGCTCTAGCAGCGGCAATAGCGTCCTCCGTGCTCGCTTTTGCCTCCTTTTTCCGTGGTGATGAAGCCTCGGCATCTTCCTTGCGTTTAGGCGAAGTGTCACGAGCTGGCGGAGACTGTCTACCCTCGTCTGGTTGCTCACTACTTCTCGCCTTCTTGGTCGCAGGTTCGTCAAGAGATATGGAGGCTGTCTCGCCGTCATGTTCACGCTCAGCGCTAGCCGGTTTCTCACTAGTTGTCGCGTCATGTCGTGCCTCCTTGGCCGTGTACGCACTCCGCGCATTGCTCGTCGAGCCGCCCATCGCGATGTTCTTGTTGAGATTCGCGTAAAAGCCTGCCATTGCATGCTCGCCCTGCTTAGTGACGTCTTCCTGCTCTTCCATGGCAGCAAGTCGTGCGTCCTCTGCATCCCAGCGCTGCATTTCCTGTAGCTTTCTTTTATAAGACGCGGATACAAGCTTCTCTTTGTCTCCATACATGACATCGTCCGCCTTGCGTTCGTTTAAGAGACGTCGCTCACGAATGCGCTCGTTCTCGACTTCGCGGATCTTTGCTTGTTGCAGCAATGTACTAATATATTTGGGTTTCTTCTTCTCCTCTTCTCTCTTCGTTGCGCGTTTATCAGCTTCAGACTCTCGCGCGCTCTTCATGTCGTCGTACACTGCGTCGTAGTCAAAGACCGATGCGTCTTCTGCCAGAGCTTGGGCGCGCACCTTGTCTACTTGGCTCTGCTGCAGACTGCGAGCTGCTTCAGCTCCTACTCGACGTCTAGTATCATTTCCAGTCTCTTCAGCATTCTCCTTGCTGCTCTTTTCTGCTGCAGCGGCGAACACATTGAAACCCGACGAGACCTCCTGCACAATTGATACATAAGTGGTCAGAATGATTGCGCGAAGACAAGAGGGGCATAGAGTGTGAGTCCTGCGCGCATGCCTTCTTCTTCACATCCTTCTTTGGTAAAGCGAGCCCGTATTGCTTCGCTGCAGTCGCGAAAGGCGCACCTAGCGGCTTCTTCTTTCCCTTCCCTACAGATAGCTTCATCGAAAACGCCATCGCAGCTTAAAATTGAAAATGGGTCAATGTAAAGGCACGAAAAACACGTTCTGAAATGAGGTTAAACTTAACAGTAATAAACAGCATCTTTGTAAAACACCTTAAAAAAGGTTTTTTTATACTACGTAGTACTACAACAGTAGTATAAGCATCAAATTGCAAACGTAAAAATGGCAAAACTTTAGAAATAAGTGTTTGAACTTTCATCATGTTGATGCGGTGTTTTACTACACCACGCGGACACAGCTACCTGTCTCGAACGACAAATAGCTTAAACAAGTCCTACGACAAGATTCACTGCTTGGAGGCAGCGTGGGCCTTCTTCTGGGCCACACGAGCCTGGCGCTGCTGGCGCGAACGCTTGGCCGTGCGCTTGTACTTCTTGTCGAAGGTGTTATCCTTCTTAGCGGCAGGCGACGGGTCAGCGCGGATGGCCTCGTGCACCTTAGTGATCACGTCTTCAAGCTCATCAGGGTCAACGCCGGCCTTGACGTACTCGGCGTAGTGCGAGGCAAGCATCTCCGGGTCATCCTCCTCGAGCTCCTTCATATGCTCCGAAATGTGGATAGCGAAGATACGGTCACGGTGGACCTCGGCGTCGTAGCTCTTGTCGTCACGGCTGTAGCCAGGAAAACGCTTCTCGCTGTGCGGGATGTCCAGACCGGCGTCGGCAGCACCCTTAAGGGCACCGAACACACGGTTACCGGTGGTGGTAGAGCGCAGACCGCAGTCCAGGTAGCAGCGGAAGGGGCGCTTCTCGTCAGCGACCTCATCCACGAAGTAGGTACGGCCGTTGCTCTCGGTCTTGACGATCTCGCCGTCAACCTCCGTGTTGCCCTCGTAGTCCTCGTCCAGGCCGAGCTTCTGCAGCACACGACGGCCGACAAGCAGACCCGTGGCGTACGCAGCGGCGTAGTTCTTAAGACCAACCGTCAGGCCGTAACGCGGCAGCTCAGCCGACGTAGCCTGGCACAGAATCTTGTCGCCATCGATCTCGGCGTACGCGATCTGGCAGATAACCTGCTTGTTGGTGATACGCACGACAAGACGGTACTTGGGCGAGTTGTACTTGTTCTTGTCCTGCGTGATGAGACGCTTACGGGCGCGGTAGTCCGTCTTGCCCTCACGGCGACGACGATACTTGACCTGGTAGCGCTTAAAGTACGCCTTGTTCTTAAGGACCTTGACGAACCCCATTCTTACTTGATGAAAGTTTCCAAACTGAAAGGTGAAAAAAGCGCTGCACACGGACCATTTTGGTTGGTCGCCATCGCCGCCCTTCACTCTACAAAGAGCAGCATGCGGACATCAGTGCGATGGGGAGCTTTGTTAATATTAGTCACGGTGTGTGAATCACCAAAGTTTTTTCTACCTATCATATCACTTTTTTATTTAATAAGTCCGTAGCGATTGGTGGAAAAGTAAAGCCGATGAGTAGGGTTGGGATGACTGGTTCTAAAAGCTGGGGCAAAAGCCCAGCCGCCAACGTCGAGGCTTATTAGTTCGTTTGGCGTTTTTCCTCTCAGCAACAATGGTGCGTCTCGTGTCGTTGTTGCGTATGTGTTAAACTGACCATCACTCTGTCATATTTTGCTGGCATAATAAACTACAGACCTTCACTCGCTTCGTTTCTATCGGCCGCGTGGTGCTTATCAACTACGGCCCGGACGCCGGCAAGATCGCCACGATCATCGACGTGGTGGACGAGAACAAGGCCCTGGTGGATGGTCCTTTCAGCGTCACAGGCGTGAACCGTCACGTGATTAACTTCAAGCGTCTGTCCCTTACGGACCTGACCGTGGACATCCCCCTCCAGGCTCGCGAGAAGACTCTTAAGAAGGCTCTTGCTAAGGCCGACACCCTCGCGAAGTGGGAGGCCTCGATCTGGGCTAAGAAGTTGCACAACAAGAAGACGCGCGCTGAGCTGAGCGACTTCGACCGCTTCAAGGCTATGATCGCCCGCAAGCAGAAGAGCTCGCTGGTTAAGAAGGCTGTTGCCGCCGCCCGCAAGGCCAACTAAGCGACTAGAGTTCGGCCTTGTCTTTGACTGCTGGGTGCTTGCAGGTTCTTCTTAGCGATTCTGCAGCAGATGGACGCGACAGATTTAGTCGCGACAGGAAGCTGCAGGCTACGAGGAACAATAAACGTCCTAATTGGTTATTTTGCTGATAACCTCATTGCTAAACACTATGGTCTGCTCAGTTCTCTTGTCATTTTTGTTGGCTGTGCTAAGCTAACTTCAGAAATGGCTTCAGTGACCAAAAATTAGGAGTTGCATTTTGTATTCGCTGTCGATTTTTGTTGTTGCTAATGATTGGCAAGACGGTAATAGTCTACGCGATCATCAGACTGACATCCACATGCCTCGCTTGCTCTTGTTCGATGTAGTATTCCGTATTCTAGTGACTGAAGTCAGTAACTTTTTAACAAGTGTACTCCGCCACAAGAGCAAGGTTTTTAATGTAAATTCCGGTATGGTAATTAGTAGCACTGAATTGTTAGCGATTGTTTTTTCTCGCGTCCAGAAGCTGTACAACCACATTTTAAGCTAAAAAATGCACAGCCACTTCCTTCTACTACACACTTTTCGAGTTACCGCGAAATCGATAGTTGCACAGAGCTTATAGTAATATAGCTGTTCATGTCATCAGATTTGATGTCCTCAAAGGCAATGGATGGAGAATCATTCTGATTCTTTCATGCAATCACACACATATCTGAAAGACAACTCCCCAGAAAGAGTAGACGTTTCTTGCACCAAGGCAGCTCGTGACCTCGACGCTGCAACGAAAAAAAAAAAATAGAGATGGTTTAAAACAGCAATCTGAATTTTGTGGACGAAAGAGTACCAGGAACGAGGCAAATACAGGACACTCAGCTTTTATTGTCCCTAAAATAAAATTTGGATTCGTGACGTCTCGTCTTAGAAACTTCTTTTTACCTTGCACTTTTTGTTGGTAAAATTTTCTCATTTAGCGAATGAGTAAAGCAAGATGAACCAATTTTCGCTAAGGGTAATAGTAAAGGTTCGCTGACAGTATGTCGGTTATTGAGATTACCACACTGAACGCTAACTCTTTCATGATATTTTTTTAAGATGAAACTGTTTTACCCCAGGTGTACCATCGGTGGTACTGCACAATTCTACCACCGGTGGTACAGATTTTAAAACAGCATAAGTTAGCTGTGAGCCGCTGTTTAAACGCGTTGTGAAAACAAATACGTTCTATAGAAGCAGGCGTTTTCTTTGCCACGAATGATCGATCAAAATTGGTTATGGCTACCGACCCATCTAAAAATCTGCTCGTAGAATAAGTACATGTAATGCCTTTACAGCATGCAAAACTCGTATAAAAGAATATATATATGTATTTTACGACAGAGAAGCATGTAAACCGCTGGATACTGGCAACGAACACATACGTATGCGCGCAAGCAACGACTTGTAGTCAAATGCTTAAGCAATTTCGTCGTTGTACTGCTGGTCTTTCGACCGATTTGCTTGCTTTTAGTACTTCGAGTTAGTACCGATAAATGACGGTTTATATTAAGTTTTGAGCAGCATACTTTATAAATTATTAAAATCTTTAAAGATTTACTGGTTATTAAATACTCAAGAATCCTGGTGAAGGTTGAGAAATGCAGATCTAGCGTTGGTAGTGATTACAGGAACATAAATTGGCTAGATCCGACCACCTAGTGTATTTTCCTCAGATCCGTAAGGCTAACCGGATTTACAACTTGGCCGGATATGCCCAAGAGACTCTCCACTCTCAAGATCCTGCTATAGGAACCGGCAAGTACGACGAAAAGGAGCTCAAAAGCAAGGGAGCACATCCGTTAGGCCTCCCTACGGTCAGATTTCAGATCAAGACTGCCCAATCGTACAATCTTTTGCATTAACGTAGCAGCAAAAAAATGTTTTTGATGAGAAAATTCACGCTGGGCTTGGCTGCCGTCGTTGATGCATGTCGTTCAAGGCAATTTGGCTAGAACGAGTTTCGTCCCAAACAATAGGATATGTCCTTGTAGGCCTCAAAAATATTGCGGAGCTGCAATATTTGCAGGTTTTATATAATAATTATTATTGACCCCCTAAAAACAAGTACTACCTCCGCTCGGAAATAGATAACCATTTGGTTTTTTTTTTGCGCAGCGCTCCGCTTCGTTCATTTGAGCGTTTATTAATTTGTAAGAGGCTGGCTAGCTAGCTTTATGACCGAGAGCTGACAGTGAGAAACTAAGCAAGGCACAGGCGTTCATGCTCCGCCGTGCAACTACAGATACAAAAACGGATCTAAGACGGCAGCTACATCGCCACATTCTAAAGGGGCGCTCAGTGGGGCTTCTGGAACTTCAGCGGTAGGCGGTGGGAAGCTGCTCGCTGCAAGAAGCAGCATGTACGCGTTAGCATTGGCGAGTGAGGTAGCGTCACAAGGCAGTGACGTAGTGAGAGTGCCAGCTCGTACTTGCTTGTCCTTGTGCCGGAGCGCACCAACTTGTGCGTGGGTGTAAGTAGTGGGCGGGTCTGTCTGAGCGCACGCCGTATGTAGCCTTCCTTGATCAGCTGCTGAACCAGGTAGCAGCTCATGTTGGACGCGCGCTGAAGCAGACGCTGGTTTTCGCGCTCATTGACAGGAACTGCAGCGATTCTCTCGCACAGCTCAGCTCGAGCCACCTTCTTCCTACCACATGCGCTCTTCCTTGACTTGACCACGGCTGCTACTCGATCTCCCATTGAATTGATTCCACGCCTCCAAATTCGCTCGACAACTTGACGGCCCACACGGAAGTACGCTGCAGCCCAAACGATCTCTCCATGTTTGAGCACTCCTCCCACGCTGCGAGGCAGTAAGGTCTACCAGACGGCCTGGCGCTCACTGTCTGTGATCTCCCCCAGGTGCCAGCTTTCAAAATGAAAGCTGGGAGTCTTGTCGGGAAAGCACGGGAGATTCGAAATCCAAAAAATGATCGGCATAGAGGGGGTATTTTTTGGGTAGGCTGTAATATAATTTGAAATGGTTATCTTTTTCAGAACGGAGGTAGTATATTAATACAGTGGTCCAAATTACTGCTATAAAATACCTGACGAGAAGGCCAGTCAGTCCCGGTTCACTTTTGTGCGACCGGTTCAGCAAAAAAAGGACCTTCCTGGCCATCTCTTTCAGTGTTTAGCTAAAGTGAGTGGCTAAGCTGACATCTCATTTCCTAAACTACGACAATGGTGACAAACAGGTACTTCTGTGCACTTTCTAAGAGTCCCAAGGCGAAGAAATCCATTGCTGCAAGATTCCCGATGCTTGCCGCAAGTAGCTGTCCGGTACGGGCTAATTCAACCTCGTGTCACACCTGTTAAGCCGTATTGAGTGCTTCCTTGCGCAGCACAACGCGCATAGCCAAGGTAGCGAACGCCCCCTCAAGCTTTTGGACTCCTATCTGAGGAAAGCTAGCATCGCTACCAGGGTCTACGATGGGTGGTCGTGCGAGGCATGCCGCTTAGCGAGGTAGGCGACGAGCTTACAAGGGTCATGTCCAAGTGACAATCGACCAGCTCAAAAGCCGTCAAGGCAGACAAGATAAAGGTAGCTACAAAGCTGGGTGTCGTGATCTTCGAAGAGATGGGCATCCTGTTCGGAATTATGTAAGACGGCTGGACCCATGGCACCATGCATTTTGTTGCAGACATCGGACTCTACGTGGTTGGCGGACGGCTCTAACGAACGTTTTTTTGCCGTGTCCCCGCTGGATAAAGGGAGCCAAGATACCGATGCTCACATCGCCCTCTTTCGGAATGTATTAGCGGTTTACAGCAATTTTGTCGACATGATCCAGTTTGTTGTCATCGAAAATTGAAGCATCAATCGAAGTATTGCCAACAAACTCGGCATATCATTGGCCGGTCACGTACGACCGACAAGGAACGGAGCTCGCCGCATACTCCGACGTAGATTGGACCGAGAACCGTGAGGGGAGACGATCCGTGAGCGGCATAATGCTCATGATGTGTTGTGTAGCAATTAAGCTTTCAGAAAACCGTCGCACTGAAATCGACTGAGGCCCAGTACATGGCCATGAACTTTCATGTTCTGCCCATGAATTTCCATGTTTTGTCCATGATTCAGCTGAATAAAATACGGGGACTCCGTGTTGATATGCACCGACTCTGCACGGTTCGGCTAACCGGCGTGACGTTCCAAAATGGACCGGTCCCAAACCGGTTAATCTGGTGGATGGCCAGGAGCACTGAAGTTTAGAGGACAGATTTAATTGACTTTAATCTACTCACTTCGGCATTTGCCTTTAACAACAACAACAGGTTAACAGCCGCAAACGCTCAACTCTACTGGAACGTTCCAAAATATGACGACGACCAAGCGCGCCGAAGTCCTCCTCGGGAGTGGGAACTACTTCCACTGGGAGTACAATATGCGCATGACGCTAGCCAGGAAGGGCCTGCTTGCGCATATTCAAGCCGTCAAGCCGGAGAACGAGATCACCGAGGCGTGGCTCGTCAATGATGCCAAGGCGCTCGGCATCATCGCTCAGGGAGTGGAACTCCAGCATCAGACCAAGATTCGGTCGGCCACTCGTTCCATAGAAGCTTGGGGAACGCTGCGAGAGTTCTATAACCGCACCACGCTCCACAACCGCGTGACGATGACGCGTCGCCTCCACGAGTTCAAGATGGAAAGTGGATCGACTATGGCAAAGCATCTGGATGCGTTTGATGAGCTGATCGTCGGGTTGCAGACGCTAGGAGAGCCCATGGACGAGGCACGCCAGCTGGTGGTGCTGCTGAGCAGCCTCCCCGATGAGTACGAGCTCATTTCGTCTATCGTGGAGAATGCCAAGGGTGTGACGCTCATCGAGGCCAAGGAAAAGCTGTTGAAGGAGTACGAGCGACTCGAGAAGAAAGAAACCATGGAGAAGGCGTTCCAAGTGAATGGGAACGCAGGCAAGTTCCGGAACGGCCGAGGGAACGGTCAAAAATGGAACGATCGAAAATGGAACGGTCCGAAACGGAACGTTGGTTTCAAGGGCAAGTGTTTCAACTGTGACCAAGTGGGTCACATGAAGCGGGACTGTCCTGCTGCAAAGAAGAGCAGTAAAGACGATGCAGTGTTTGCAGTTGGTGGGGAACGCTCGGCCGGGTGGCTGATTGATAGTGGTGCGACGTCGCACATGACCCCTCACCGGAACGACCTATTTGGGTACGAGGCACTAGACAGTGGCATCAACGTGACGATTGCAGATGGCAAGAAGCTGCGCGTCGCAGGAACTGGAACGGTCAAGTTGACTGGTTTGGACGGTAAACGCATCCGAATGGTGGACGTGCTCCACATTCCGGGGCTCGATAGACGGTTATTGTCGGTCGGGAAGCTCGCGGAACGAGGCATGAGCGTGGAGTTCCAGCGTTCCAGTTGTGTAATTTGGGGACGGAACGCTGCGATAGCGTCAGGGAAGAAGGTCGGTAAGGCGTTCCTGCTGGACTGTCAGCAGGAGGAGGCACACTTCGTGCAATACGCCGGTCCTGACAGCGAGTGGGAGCTTTGGCACGCTCGCATGGGTCACCTCAACAAGGACGCGCTGACGAAGACTCAACGTTCCACAATTGGTATCCCACATGTGAAAAATGGGAACGAGACTTTGTGCGGTGGATGTATGAAGGGAAAGAAGACCGTGACGACGTTCCCGTCACGATCGCTAACGAGAACGACGCGTGTGTTGGAACTAGTACACACGGACGTAATGGGCCCAATGAGAACGATCTCAAAGGGTGGTGCCAAATATGTTCTGACGTTCGTAGACGACTACTCAAGGTTTGTCGTTGCGTACTTTATGAAGAGCAAGAGCGAGGTGGGCAGCAAACTGAAGGAGTTCAAGGCATTGTACGAAACCCAGTGGGGGGAACGTCTAAAATGTCTTCGTTCCGATAATGGAACGGAGTTCGTGAACAAGACAGTTTTGGAACTATGCAAACGGAACGGTATCGTGCATCAGCGTAGCGTTCCATACAGCCCTCAGCAGAATGGAGTGGCGGAACGCATGAACCGTACCATCATGGAGAAGGCAAGAAGCATGCTGCACTACAAGTCTATGTCGACGCAGTGGTGGGCGGAAGCGGTTAGTACTGCAGTGTATCTCATCAACCGTTCCACGAACACATCAAACTCTGATGTCACGCCGTACGAGCTGTCGTTCCAGGTGAAGCCACGGATGGAACACCTACGTGTTTTTGGGTCACAAGGGTACGCTCATGTGGACGACGTGATGAGAACGAAGCTGGAACCCAAGAGCTTCAAGTGCACGTTCCTCGGGTACGCTGAGAACGTGAAAGGATATCGTGTGTACGACATGGATGCGTCGAAGGTCAAGGTGACACGGTCGGTCAAGCTGGACGAGCGTGAGGTGGGCGGAATCTATGACACGCAGTCGCCAGCTTCAGGAACGGTCATCCATGTGACGAGGAACGATGATACGATCGTTCCAATATCGGGAGTGGAACGTAAGCCTGCTCAGGATGAACCGATGGAAGAAGCAGAGGAGCCTGCTCAAGACATTGAGATGGACGACCTTGAACCGGAACGGAGCGCAGAAATACAGCAGCTACCCGCGCCGGAGGAGCCCAGGTTAAATGGGTTGGATTTGGCAACGTTCCATTCGCAGCCTCCATCGTTCCATGAGGACCGGATGATCTTCCATCCTGAAACGGAACGATCTACGCGCCCTCGTGAGCCATTACTTCTACTTGGGAATGGTGACGATGAAGACGTGGAACGTGGAAGTGATGGACCGTCATCTCCTAAGCGTGCCAGAATCGACGAAGATGGTTTGCTCGCAGAGGCAGTGTTGGCGTACGCGGCCAACATTGGTGGCGTTCCAGATACGCCTAACACGTACGCAGAAGCTATTGCCAGTAACGAAGCAGGAGAGTGGCGTCGTGCTATGCAGTCAGAGCTGAACTCGCATTCCCGGAACGGAACATGGACGCTCGTTCCACGTGGAACGACAACTCGTTCCATTGGATGTCGCTGGGTGTTCACGAAGAAGCGTGACGAGAACGGCCGGGTTATCCGTTACAAGGCACGCCTAGTAGCGCAGGGGTTCAAGCAGAAGTTTGGAATAGACTTCTTTGAGACGTACTCCCCAGTTGCGAATATGAACTCGATTCGAGTTGTACTCGCTGTTTGCGTTACGTGCGGCTACATTATGGAGCAACTGGATGCCGACACAGCGTTCCTAAACAGTTGTTTGGTGGATTTGGTCTACATGGACGTTCCATTTGGCCTCGAGAATGCTGAAGGCATGAAGTGCAAGCTGCTAAAGGCCATCTACGGCTTGAAGCAAGCTGCAAGTGCATGGAACAAGACTATTCATCGCGTGTTCCTGCAGAATGGTTTCAAATGTTGCGGAGCCGACCAGTGTGTCTACGTCAAGCGTTCCAAAAACGCATTCGTGTACGTATGTCTATATGTGGACGACATGATCATTGCGGCCAAGACGCGCGACGAAATTCGGGAGGTCAAAAACGCCCTGAAGAGCGCATTCAAGATGAAGGAGCTTGGCGAGGCCAAATTCATTTTGGGAATGGAGATTGACCACGATAGAGAATGTGGAACGTTGATGATCAAGCAAACTCGGTACATTGACGACATTGTGGAACGATTCAATCAACGGAACGCCAAGATGGTGGAGAACCCTTGTGCAGCAAGCCTGAAGTTATCCAAGATGAT
>NW_003303614.1:258592-259705 GCF_000142945.1 Phytophthora infestans T30-4
TATTCGAGAGAATTTGGAACGTTCCACAATCAAGGTGCCCTTCATCGTCACGAAGCAGCAGTTAGTTTACATGCTTACGAAAGCACTGGGATCGAAGTCGCTAGCGTTCCTTCCCGCAGCAAGTGGAATCAAGAAGAGGAACGACGTGCAGTAGCGGTGAGTGGGAGTGTTGATATGCACCGACTCTGCACGGTTCGGCTAACCGGTGTGACGTTCCAAAATGGACCGGTCCCAAACCGGTTAATCTGGTGGATGGCCAGGAGCACTGAAGTTTAGAGGACAGATTTAATTGACTTTAATCTACTCACTTCGGCATTTGGCCTTCACACTACACACGATCATTTCGACTAAAGAATCCTACTACGTAGTACTAAAGTAGTAGTTCTAGGTTCCTATTAATAAAATCATATTTGTATTTCACCTACGCGCATTCGTCCATGTTATGTTGCATGACGCGGCGATTTTGCTCGACGTTGCTGAGAAAATACCCTAATGCTTATGTCATTGGCGGTGCCTGCTGTCACACCTGATAAACCGCCTGACATATTAATTGAACAATATAAGCATCTGTACGTGAGGGATGTAACAGAATTATAAAAAAATGAATTTTATTGAATGAACGTTTGCCCGTCTAGTAAAAAATATAGAGTACGAGCGAATCGCGCCTACTTTATCTTATCAGCATTTCTTAAATTGTCGCGTTAAAAACCGAAACCTCCGCGGATGTAGCGACCTGGTTTGGGTCTGGGTTTTAAGCGTCCCCCTCAACTCAATTTACTAGTCATCGTCTTCATCAACCAAACTATCTACTACATCACCGCCGCTACCTACTTTTGAGAGTAATGAACATTTTTCGAGCTCTGCAACAGCTTCATTAACCTCCTGCTGAATGTCCAGGCTGTCTTCAGCGTCAGCAGCATCGTCACCGTCGCCAATTTGACATTTCGTAAAGCCATTCCGTATCATCGATGCCGGAATGGCATTCCAAGCGCTAGCAATCCATTCGGTGATTGTGCTACGGTTTGGTGCCATAAGGTCAAACGGAAGAGATGCCTGTTCTACGTTAGCGTTGTGCTTGGCCAGTTGATCTCGAAGGTAGGTGGTACAGTGGCG
>NW_003303615.1:0-6399 GCF_000142945.1 Phytophthora infestans T30-4
GATTGGTGCGAATGCCGAACTGTCAAGACAACGGCCATCCGAAGCGCTGAACAAAAGTCAACAGCCCAATATGTCGGTGGCCCGCGCATTCAATATTGCGAACAACGACTCGGCAGATGGCCTAGAGATGGGAAACCAGGATGGGAAGGAGATGGACCCAGTACCGACTGTTGAAATCAAAGCGAATACCGATGTTGAGTCAAGAGAAGAATCGGCAGCGACTTTGGACGGAACGTACATCTCGGTTGCTCGAGTATTAGCAACCGAAGGAAATGAAGCAACGGAGGATACGAGAAATGACTTCTACGAGCACCCAGTTAGCAACATTGGCTTGGAAGACTACGCGAAGGAACTGGCATTCCTGCCGGACCTGACCGAAGAGATCAACACAACAATAGACTACACTGCGTCTAATGTTGCTGATCCTCAGTTGTCGACTGATCGCCGAGAACGTCTGGTCGCGACGCTGAAGAACCACGAGCAGATCCTGATTGCTAGTGGCAACGCACTGCCGCCGCCAGCCTACGGCGCGGTATGCGATATCGACACACAGGGGCACGCCCCAAGTAAACAGCGTGCCGGCGCGTGCCGCTACGATTTCTCGGCAAACTGTACGCGTTGCTGCGCGCTTTGTTGCGAGCAGGACTGATCGTCTTTTCAGACAGTCCATGAGCATCGCCGATCGTGATTGTGATGAAAAAGAACGGGCTGGACATCCGGCTCTGCATTTATTACAAGATGGTGAATGATATCACCGCGATCATGGAGTATGCAATTCCGCTAGTCGACGTCCTGTTAACCGATCTCGAGTGCTACCTATGGTTCTGCTCGCTGGATGCAGCAAGCGGCTTCTGGGCGGTCATGATGACATTGCGAGCACGTAAAGTGTCGGCGTTTGTCTGCACAATCGGACATTTCGAGTTAAATTACGCATGCCCTTCGGGTTAAAGAATGCGCCCATGATCTATCAGCGTATGATTGACAGCGCACTCTGGGGGTTCGTTCAACCTAAAGGATGTTGGTTTGAATACTCGGAAAAGATGCGTTTAGCTGAAGAACAAGCCAAGGAACGTCGTGGGCCAAGCGCCGAGGGTTCGTTTCAAACGAAGTTCGCGGCAGACAGCGAAGCACCGGTGGAGACCGACCCTGTACTACAACTCGTCAACAGCCCCGTCACTGACATGTTTACGAACGGGGAGCCAGACGAATCATCGCTGGTACCTGTGTTTGGGCGACGATCGTTTGTGGATGATATTTGCTTCGGTGGCGAGGATTTCGACAGCTGCCTGGCGACGCTGGACCGATTTCTGGCAAGATTTGCACAGTGTCGGATCAGCATTAGCTTCACCAAGAGCATCTTCTGCCAGCCCAAGGTGGACTTTCTGTCGCAAAAAATTTCACCAGAAGGTATCAGAGCTGACCCCAAGAAGCTGGCGGCCATCACCGAGCTTTCGTTTCCAACGAGTAAAAAGGGCATGCAGTCGTTTCTTGGAGCGGTTAATTACTACAGTCGGTTCATTCAAGACTTCGCGGTCTACGGTGCGGCGCTGTACCAGCTCAAGGATGAAGACTTTGCCGTTGAAGATGGCTTTTCTGTGGCAAGTCGTTCCTTCGAAAAATTGAAGACGAGTATTTCACATTCACCCATCCTAAGGCACTTCGACCGGTCGAAGGAAGTTCATGTCATGCTCTTTTCGAATGAATGGGCGTTGAGCACTACGCTAATGCAAGAACATGAAGGCAAGTTACACCCCGTACGGTTCCTCGGTCGGGTGCTCAAGGAGGCTGAGATGAACTACCATCCTGCTGAGAAGGAAGTTTTGGCGTTACTTCTGCGGTTGAAGATCTGTTACGTCCAGCTGGCAGGAAAGACGCTACATGTCTATACACGATTCTCGACGTTAGAGTGGGTGCACAAATCAAAGTCTCTCTTCGGACGCGCGGTCCAGTTCGTCGTACTGCTATCGCAGTGGCACCTGAAGGTGCAGCGCGTGAAGGAGAAGGATGTCGCCTTCGCGCAGCTACTGCAGTCAAGCATCACGAGCTTCGTCGACCTGGAAGACTCGCTCGCGCCGGTGGCACCTCCAAACAAGGGTTCCCCGACTATTCGAATGGACCCCGCGTTGCTGTACGCCGAGCTTTCCCGTAATTACAGCGGATTCGTCATCTCTTTTGACGGATCAGCGAAGACAGAGAAGTACGGTGGCTACGGGAGTTGTTCATGGGTGCTGTGGAGCCTTCCTGAGTGGAAGATAGTGATTGCTGCAGACGCTTACCTCTCGGCCACCACGGTGAATGAGGCAGAGTATACAGGTATGATAAACGGTGTCATGGCTGCTATTGCGCACGGTGCCGAGGATTTAGTCATCGTTGGTGACTCAAGGCTCGCGATTCAACAATCACTAGGAGTGATCGCATGCAGGAAGGAAACTTTGCTAGCGCTGCTGAATACTCACAAGGAACTCACGGCCAAGCTTCGATCAGTTAAATATCTTCACATTGTACGAGAATACAACGCTGCCGCGGATTCGTTAGCCACTGAAGCGCTGGAATCGAAGGTCAGTCGGGTCATCTTGGCTGAAACTCGCAAGTCGGAATTGGCGTCGCTGAATCGCATCCAGGAAATGATCTACGAGCCGAATGAAGACTCGGTAGATGTTTCGTCACGTGGAGCAGAGCGTCAAGTACATGTACTGTCAGGCAGCGAGTCTTCAAAGTGGAAAACTTTCGAAAATTTCGTGGTTGATTACAGCTCATCAAAGTGCGATTATGGTAATATTGCAGTGATGACTAGGCGACAGACGAAAGCCAAGAAACGCGTTAGCTTTGCAGATGAACATTCGGAGGGGGTCTCAAAAGCTCAAGAGCAGCATGAAGAACGACGAGAGACGTCCACCGAAGATTCAATCGGCGAAGATTTGCCAGAACATCCTCACAAGACTGTACCAGCGGCATTTCCCGATGCGGAAGATGTTGACCCGGTAGCGATACAGCGGGAACGACGCAGACGGATACTGGTGGCACAAGCCGAAGAGCATAAGTGGTCTAACATCAAGAAGGTGCTTCAGGGCCAAGCAAAAGAGCTGAGCTACAAAGAAGCTCGAGATGCCTGGAAGTACACTGACCGATTTGTGTTATCAGAAGACGGTGTGCTTCACTATCTTGGATTGAATCGTCGGTACGACCACGGTTGGCAAGAAGAGACCAAGTTGCGGCTAGTAGTACCAACAACGATGATTCAAGAAGTCCTACAGAACTGTCACGACTCGCTGGAAGGTGGACATCAAGGTGTGGTGAGAACGTTCCATCGCGTTAAGTCCGAATATTATTGAATCGGCTTGTACGCGGACGTGGAGAAGCATGTGAAGTCATGTCCAGATTGCAGCTCGAGTAAAAGCCGTCCGCAGCTTCGTGGATACTCACCTGGCAACGTGCTAGCCGAACGACCTTTCTGGATTTTGTGATCCCACTACCAAAATCCCGCAGGGGCAACACGGCGTTGCTCCTATTTCAGTGCTCGTTCACGGGATTCGTTATTGCCAAGGCTATGTCGGATACGACTGCGCTGAGTGTTGCCCAAGTGTTCGAAGAATGTGTGTACCGACGGTTCGGAGCCCCATCACTGATAAGGCACGACCGTGACCCACGCTTCATGAGCGAGGTGTTCCAAGCATTTGCAGAGATGATGCAGTCAAGATCACGAGCGACTTTGAGCTATCGGCCGCAGGCTAATGGACAGCAGGAACGCTCGGTGAAGTCAGTGATGGGTTCCGTACGGGTGTACGCGGAAGACCCTTTACAGCAAGATTGGGATGAAATCGCAGAGAAGCTGGTGTTTGCTATTAATACTTCTCAGGACACTACAAGGAAGGAAACACCGTTCTACCTCGTTCATGGTTGGGATGCGCAGTCGACGTTGCGGGCAATTTCGTCATCACTCAAACGAGGACTCGGCAAGCAGTCTGACGCACTAGCGTGGCGGCGTGAGATCAATCGACAACATGAGGTCGCCCTCACTATGGCCAAAGATTATCAGGCCGTAGAAAAGGAGCGAAGGGCAAAAAAGCAGAATGATGCCCTGAGTCGACTGATACAAGCCGTTGTACCTCAACCAAGTGGAAACGAACACTCGGCGGACCCTCCAGAAGCTTCGGAAGAGATAGAAGATTCTGCAAGAGCCCCACCGAGATCTCTTTTTGAGATTGTGAGCCGGGCGTGGTTGTACATGGAACGCGTCAAACCGGGCTTGACGAAGAAGTTAGCTCATCGGTGGCATGGACCTTTTCGGATCAAGCGCAAGGTGGAAGAGTTTGCGTACGAGCTGGAACTACCAGACCGAAGTGGGTATCGCTTCTACCCAGTAGTGCATGTGTCGAGACTCAAGGCTGTCAACGAATTCAACAGTCGACCGAATACTCGGTTGGTACTAGACGCGACTAATGAAGCAAGACTCGACTTCGATGAGGAACTGCTGCCTGAGCACAGCTGGGACCCAGATCCAGTTGCCGGTGAATATGAAGTCGAGGCCATCCTCGACGACAGAACATCACTGTCGACGAGCACGGAGCGGGCTGTACGCGAGTTCAAAGTCAAGTGGGTTGGTTATAAAGGTCCGACTTGGGAACCAGCATCCAACTTGTCATGTGGAGGTCTGCTGTACGACTATTTGCGAGCCAAGAAGAGCGAAAATCGGCTACAGATGGCGCAAGTGGCGGACGAAGACTAGTGTGACTGGATCATGTGTGAACTGTCCACTGGGCGATGCAGCCTGTGGTGACAGACGAAAAACGTTACTGCAGCAACAAATTGTATATGCATTTGAAGAACAACATGAACATGATTACACTGTGGAAGTGGATTAAGAATAAGAAAACATGAATGCCGATCGGGGAGCGACCACTGAAAACGAAAACTCGCTGGACCCCTCAACAGTTAGCTGAGATGCTGGAGAACGTCGTGGAGCATGCAGCGAGGATTCAAAGCGATTCCAATTGCCTGGCCGCGGTGGCCAAGAGTGCCAACGAAGTCGAGTCACCACTCTCCTTCTCCTCTTCATCAGGAACCTGAGTCTCGGCAGCTGGAGCTGAAGCCGGACCCTGCGAATCCTTGGCACCAGCTTCAACAGGAGCAGCAGCCAGAGCGGGACGTGGAGTAACCGGTGGCGAGTCAAACAACGAACGCCAGGTCGGAACAACTTCAGTAGAATCCAGAGACGGGTCAACGAGCACGCTTCGGTACACATTCACGAAACGCGTACCACGAGGATTGAAGAGCTCCGGATTACACTGGCACGGGAAGTACGTGGTGTTGTACGGGTGCCGATGCGGCGCATTCATCCATCCAGTACGCCAGGGTTGACGAGCATCGAGAGCCGGAACTTCGGAAAGCCAGTGGGGAGTCTGAGGTGCAAACGGCAAGTTTTTGATCGGGTATCATGTCTTTGACGGCTCCAAGAGTAACTCAGGACGAATGAACGGCGCGCCGGAGGTACAAGAGGAAATTGAGTCACGACTCCACGCCATGTACTGTTCACGGTACTTGTTACGAAGACGATCGGCACGACGGTCGCGCTCACGGAAGAGCTTCTTCAACAGAGCTCTCAGTTCCTTCAAGCGCTCCTTGTCGTGGCCAACCTTTTTAGCTTCTTCAACGAGACCTCGCTCAATACCAGCCAACAGAAGCCAGTGGAGACGCTCCCACAACGCGAACCCGATGTCACCTTGCTTATCGCCGTCACCCCGAAGGTTCGCCCAGATCATCTTGAGACTCGTCTCAATCGGAGCACGCTTTGAGATGGGGACGCTTGGATCGAAACCGACGGTGTCGAATAGACACGCTTGAAGAGGGTAAAGCTTCCGAAGTTGCTGGAACGGGTGATTAGGATGCGAGTAGTCGCAGTACGCTTGGAGACCCTCCAACGTTGTACGTACGGTCATCTCACCAGCTGGTTTGGGAAGGGTTAAGCTCAAGCGTCGCTCGAAACACTTCTTGGCACCTGCGTCAGCAAGCGCCATGTCCAAGTACGGAAGAACTCACGGTGGCAAGGTGGACGAAGCCGGTACCGTGGCGCGAGAACCAGGCAACACCCGTCGAGGTAACGACTCAACCGACGGTGCACTTCTACGACGCGGCACCGAAGTGTAGGTAGCCGTGATCTTGCGCCCAGATCCAGCATCGAGAGTCCAAGAAGACGGACGAGGAGACACCTGAACAGGAGGTGAAGATGATGGTGCTTGGTGACTTGCCGGTGACGAAGAAGGCGGACCGCCGACTATGATTAGAGAAGTAATCATCGGCGAAGGATTTGGCCGAGGTGGAGTCGGAGGACGAGCTGAGCCAAGATTGCTCCAGGTTTCGTCGGAATCTTCGATATCTTCGTCATCAAGTGTGCTCGAATGA
>NW_003303615.1:6499-8339 GCF_000142945.1 Phytophthora infestans T30-4
GTTGGGTAGTGTGCAGAGACGCAGCTTGGCTCGTTGAGCATCTTGAGCAGTCTGGAGCTCCGCCGTCAGGGTTTGCACCTGATCGGAAAGCGCCTGGGCTAGAACCCGCAGATCGGTGGGCGACATGGAAGACGGACTGACCGGAGGTGTGGTGGATGAGGCCTTGCCCGACGATTTGCCGGTACGCTTGGCGGGAGACATGTGTCACGAAGGGGAGAAAGCGGTTGTGGATGCTGGTAATGCACGCCGTGAACGCTGTTGTGCAGCGCCGACAACGTACAGGAGGCGATTGTGGTGAAGTGCTTTCTCAGAAATAAGAGAATGGGCCTGACGCGGGGTCACTATCCCGAATCAGTGACAATTTCAAGTGATTAGAGAGGATTTGGGTTGGTGGCACGGATGCAAGTTGCCGGTGGTGGATTAGCCATGACGAGCAGCACCCCGTATGAAATGACGTAGTAGCCACGGCTAATGAGGAGTCAAGATCCACCGCGAGGTACCCCGGATCCCATACTTCCGAGTTCGGATCCATGGAGGGAGGATCCCGCCTTGAGGGACCTGGATCCAGGGTACAGGGATGAGGGATGCAGTATATCTGGAACTTTCGTGGGACAATGGAGATCACAGACGGTTGCAAGATGATGTTGGATGATTGGAGAGCTCGGATCCACGGCGAGTGTACAATTACAGTGAGGTGGATCCAAGCGACCTGGATCCGGATGAGTGTACCCATAATAGGATGACCATGATGATTACGTCATGGATCCGGTGTATCTGAAGATAACACAGCTGTGATGATGGGTCAAGGGAAGAAGGGACATGCAGCCGAGCCTGGTAAGTGATTTAGCAGATGAAAGACATAGAAGGTAGAAATCCAGGCAGGTATAGGCTTAAATATCAATACAGAACCCAATTTGCACAGTATCACGCAAGTGCCTTCCTGCCCTCAAGAACCGGAACTACATTGGCCGTACGAGCTAGGAGAAGGTTGGGAATTGCGAATCTAGTGTTGGTAGTGATAACTGGATAATACATTGGCCAGATCCTACAACCTAGTGAGCTTTTCCTTTACTTGTGCAGATCCGACAGGATAACCGAATTTACTACTTGGTCGGTTACACCCTAGAGGTTCTCAACTCTCAAGATCCCGTCACAGGAGGCGGCAAGTACGACGCAAAGGAACTACAAAGGCAAGGGAACACACCCGCAAGGCAACCCTACGGCCAGATCCACGATCTAGGCCCCGGATCCATAAGCTCGAATATTCGCTTAGGATTCGGAACAGTCCACGGACGCAGAGTGAAGATTTTCCACTGCTGCTCCACCCCATCCCCACGTCTCGCCAAGACACTCAAACTTCACCACTTGAACGCTTCGGAGGTTACCGAGAGAGCAAGATCCCGCCCTACCGACGGGTACACAAGGTGAGGAAAGTTCAGCAGAACACGGATCATCGGGGGACCCCCTCCGTTAGTCGGTGTCTGGGCGCAGTTGGTAAGTTGGATCTGGCAATCTCGCAGATTTTGCTGATCCCGCTACACCACAATCGGCCAATACACAAACTCTCTTGACCTTGCCGGATGAACCCTCGCTACAGAGCTTCGAGTTCACTGACAGGCATAATACACTCAAACAAGCTTGACCTGACGCTTACCTGAAGCCGGACGTCGCTCTGTGTGCTTGAGTGGAAATTCTGTTCTGTATTTAAGCTTACCCTTTCGGGTCTATTCCTAATAAGAACTCCTAATCAAGTATACAAATATCAAGTGAACAATGATCCGTTATGGATCTTCTTGCACGCCAAGCGTCGTCTGCACCGTCGCATGAGTATATTTAAAGG
>NW_003303615.1:9121-17097 GCF_000142945.1 Phytophthora infestans T30-4
CATGGCAGTCAAGTACGAATTATCGAGGTCATCATGTGATCGACCGATACCTCCGTACTTTCAGCCAGCATGACGCGCAGCGAATCCTCGGTGAAGTGATGGGATACCACCAACAGGCGCAGGAGGAGGAGCAGGAGCTATGTCCGCGGATTCAGCGACAGAGAGTGCTGCAGGAGCTACCGCAGGAGGTGAAGAGTCCGGAGAAAGAAAGCGCCGGAGGACCGGCTGATGACGCTGCTGTCGAAGAAGATGCAGCAGGCTGAGAGACGTTCGAAACCTCGATCTTGCCCTCCTAAGAAACAAGACGAGTAATGCATGGTGATGAGCAAGGCGCCGATGATTCAAGATAAAGATGAGCTGACGTACCTCCAGCTGTGTAGGTTCGCGACGTCGGCGAGGATTGAGACGCTGAAACGCGTCGGACACGGCTCGATTCAAACGCTTGAACATACCGTGACTGGATAGTGAATTGGAGAATGAAGAAATGTCACAACGGGCACCAGTACCGTGGCTTCCATTGCGACAGGGGCAGTTGTGGTGTAGTGATTTCTCCGTAGTTGCGGATTATCACCCGTCGACAAAGACGTGACACCGCCCAAGATGTTCAAGCGACGATCCCTCGGTCATGTGATGTACGGTGACGCCAAGGTGCAAGGGACTCGACGGCGTCGCTCCCGAGCTTTCAACGAGTATTGGATACGGCCATATGTCACTGAATCCAGGCTGTCCTTATTATTAATAATGGACTGGCCGGATTCGCATTCAGCGGACCATCTACGGTACGAACCCTCAGCGGCGGTTGGGATGAGTTCACGGAGGACTCAGCGACCCTTGGAAGGCACGTTCACCGTCTGGGACAGGGCGCGAGCCGTTAAAGATACTCATGCGACGGTGCAGACGACGCTTGGCGTGCAAGAAGATCCATAACGGATCATTGTTCACTTGATATTTGTATACTTGATTAGGAGTTCTTATTAGGAATAGACCCGAAAGGGTAAGCTTAAATGCAGAACAGAATTTCCACTCAAGCACACAAAGCGACGTCCGGCTTCAAGGTAAGCGTCAGGTCAAGATTGTTTGAGTGTATTATGCCTGTCGGTGAACTCGAAGCTCTGTAGCGAGGGTTCATCCGGCAAGGCTAAGAGAATTTGTGTATTGGCCGATTACTATCGGGAGGTTTTACGTGACGGCTTATTGTTGCCTATTTGCACGACTGGGATTGCTTGTATTGCATTTCTTTTATTCTTCCAACCGAGTGTTGAACACTCGGTGACCTCGTAAAAGGCTTACCCGTGCCTGGTACCCTTCCGCTGTTGGGACCACGAGGATTCATAACACCTGCTAGCTTTGCTCGTGCTAGTAGCGTGTTCTTATTTTTACTGGTTGGCCTATGTAAGTAGTTTACAAAGTCCAGTTTGTCCCGGTGCAAGGGCAGAACTGGGGTCTTCAGGTCCGCCCGAACGATCGTTTACTATCTTAGTAGACGTATTGTTGTGGGAACGTCCTAACTACATTTGTAGCTAGAGTTCACGTGGGAATTCCAACACCACAGCTGGATGAACAAGGATATCGTGAATGGTCCGTGATTCGTGGCCGGAAAGAATTACAGATTGCGCTGTGTACTGACGAAGTCGAAGCTATCCATTCGCTGACATTTTCAAGTACTGCGTCGCTGGGACAGCCATCTGGTTTATACTCTCACGACGACGGAACTACGCTGACAAAACTAAGAGAAGAGAGCCGTAGCTATTTTGGCCGCTCAGCAACGTCATCTTTTTTTGCGTTTATACCCCTGTCGTTCTGGAGTCAAGTGGTCCAATTTACGAATGGATACGCTGATGCTGGTGGTAGTCCTACTTCCCAGGAAATTAGTCTGGATGAACTGATGAAGTTCTTGGGTATTTTATGGTATATGGTTGTGGTCGACAAAGGCGAAATGAGGAACTACTGGGTTGATGACGACGAAGCACAAATATTTCCTGATGCTTCCTATACAAACTTGGAGTCGGTCATGACGTGGAGAAGATTCATTTTCATTCGTAAGAATTTGTGCTTTCGCTCAAAAGTTACCGCATTGGATATTCAGCGGGATCCTTTAGCTCATATAAGACCACTTATCAACATGTTGAAATCCAGAAGTGGGCGTCATGTTATCCTTAGCCTGGATTCAGTGACATATGGCCGTATCCAATACTCGTTGAAAGCTCGGGAGCGACGCCGTCGTGTCCCTTGCACCTTGGCGTCTCCGTACATCGCATGACCGAGGGTTCGTCGCTTGAAGATCTTGGGCGGTGTCACGTCTTTGTCGACAGTGATAATCCGCAACTACGGAGAAATCACTACACCACATGATACTTCTGCCAGCATGTCCACGCTTTTTGTTGGCACAGGTGAGGCTTAGCAGTGTCAACCGGCTATGTACGCTTACAGAGTGCCACTCGGTGTGTCTCGCAGTAATCCGTTTTTTGGGTGGGATGTCTACCCTCGAACTTGCAATTGGTGCATTTGCGCTTCGCTCTGCTTCTGTCATTCAAGGCGAGCGATGCCTCTTTTGCAACGCAAATCAGTGACATAGCTAAAGAACTCTCGTGTTCCCTTTCAAACGCGGAAGAAGTGTCATCCGTCGTAGTGTTTGCAGGGGTTATGGCGTACACCATGCCATCGGTACCATCAATGGACTTTTTCCAATCTCCATTGAACAGCTCTCGAACAAGCGAAACTACAAATGCGCGGTGTTTGTCTCGCGCACCCGAACTTGAAGTATCATCACAATTTGAAGTGGAACCGTTCCTGCCGCAGGCCAGGTTATGACATACGTATGCGTTGCATCTCGCTATATCAATCACAGCCATAGCAACTTCTTGTGCCATTTTTAAAAAGAGTGGGCGAGAAGCGACCGCGAAGCTGGTCGTGGCGTTCGACACCTTGCATAGCTGAGTTGTACTCTCCAATACAAGTAGGGTAGAAAACGCAACCTTCGTGTCCTTAATTCAACGATAGACGGTGGATGATGTAGACGAGTCCGCATTGGATACTATGCTGACAATCGATCCGTCGACCCAGCTTGCAGCAACTATATGTTTCTCTAAACATACGCCTTGTTTCGCGCAGCCCCTGGTTTTTCGTCTTTGTTCTTTATCACCGTAAAGCGGGGAAAATGCTTGCTGGAGGAGCGGACAGTACCGCGTCCGTATAGGCCGACCGATCGCAAGCTTTCTAGCAGCTGGCAGGACGTGTAATAGTTATCTGTGTTCACGATGCGACCTGAACCCCCCAAAGAAGCTGTAACTTCAATTACGTGAGATCGGACTTCAGAAAAATTCTTTGTCATTTCAGCAAGCCGGGACAGCTCTGATGCTGGAACGACGCCATCTAAACGATCGCCAATCTCGCTAGAGCAGTGTAATTTGAAACTCAAAACGTACCAGGAGGTAGAGCAGCAGCAACATATAACTTGAAACATATAACTTGAAATGGTACTTTCCTGTAGGCTTTTGTGAATTGAAGTCAATGAGATTTCTAGCGTATTGTGATCTACACGCAATGCTAGCTTCATCTACTGCCACATTTCGCCCAAGGATAACATGACGCCCACTTCTGGATTTCAACATGTTGATAAGTGGTCTTATATGAGCTAAAGGATCCCGCTGAATATCCAATGCGGTAACTTTTGAGCGAAAGCACAAATTCTTACGAATGAAAATGAATCTTCTCCACGTCATGACCGACTCCAAGTTTGTCTAGGAAGCATCAGGAAATATTTGTGCTTCGTCGTCATCAACCCAGTAGTTCCTCATTTCGCCTTTGTCGACCACAACCATATACCATAAAATACCCAAGAACTTCATCCGTTCATCCAGACTAATTTCCTGGGAAGTAGGACTACCACCAGCATCAGCGTATCCATTCGTAAATTGGACCACTTGACTCCAGAACGACAGGGGTATAAACGCAAAAAAAGATGACGTTGCTGAGCGGCCAAAATAGCTACGGCTCTCTTCTCTTAGTTTTGTCAGCGTAGTTCCGTCGTCGTGAGAGTATAAACCAGATGGCTGTCCCAGCGACGCAGTACTTGAAAATGTCAGCGAATGGATAGCTTCGACTTCGTCAGTACACAGCGCAATCTGTAATTCTTTCCGGCCACGAATCACGGACCATTCACGATATCCTTGTTCATCCAGCTGTGGTGTTGGAATTCCCACGTGAACTCTAGCTACAAATGTAGTTAGGACGTTCCCACAACAATACGTCTACTAAGATAGTAAACGATCGTTCGGGCGGACCTGAAGACCCCAGTTCTGCCCTTGCACCGGGACAAACTGGACTTTGTAAACTACTTACATAGGCCAACCAGTAAAAATAAGAACACGCTACTAGCACGAGCAAAGCTAGCAGGTGTTATGAATCCTCGTGGTCCCAACAGCGGAAGGGTACCAGGCACGGGTAAGCCTTTTACGAGGTCACCGAGTGTTCAATACTCGGTTGGAAGAATAAAAGAAATGCAATACAAGCAATCCCAGTCGTGCAAATAGGCAACAATAAGCCGTCACGTAAAACCTCCCGATAGTAATCGGCCAATACACAAATTCTCTTAGCCTTGCCGGATGAACCCTCGCTACAGAGCTTCGAGTTCACCGACAGGCATAATACACTCAAACAAGCTTGACCTGACGCTTACCTAGAAGCCGGACGTCGCTCTGTGTGCTTGAGTGGAAATTCTGTTCTGCATTTAAGCTTACCCTTTCGGGTCTATTCCTAATAAGAACTCCTAATCAAGTATACAAATATCAAGTGAACAATGATCCGTTATGGATCTTCTTGCACGCCAAGCGTCGTCTGCACCGTCGCATGAGTATCTTTAAAGGCTCGCGCCCTGTCCCAGACGGTGAACGTGCCTTCCAAGGGTCGCTGAGTCTTCCGCGAACTCATCCCAACCGCCGCTGAGGGTTCGTACCGTAGATAGTCCGCTGAATGCGAATCCGGCCAGTCCATTATTAATAATAAGGACAGCCTGGATTCAGTGACATATGGCCGTATCCAATACTCGTTGAAAGCTCGGGAGCGACGCCGTCGAGTCCCTTGCACCTTGGCGTCTCCGTACATCGCATGACCGAGTGCTCGTCGCTTGAACATCTTGGGCGGTGTCACGTCTTTGTCGACGGTGATAATCCGCAACTACGGAGAAATCACTACACCACATGATACTTCTGCCAGCATGTCCACGCTTTTTGTTGGCACAGGTGAGGCTTAGCAGTGTCAACCGGCTATGTACGCTTACAGAGTGCCACTCGGTGTGTCTCGCAGTAATCCGTTTTTTGGGTGGGATGTCTACCCTCGAACTTGCAATTGGTGCATTTGCGCTTCGCTCTGCTTCTGTCATTCAAGGCGGGCGATGCCTCTTTTGCAACGCAAATCAGTGACATAGCTAAAGAACTCTCGTGTTCCCTTTCAAACGCGGAAGAAGTGTCATCCGTCGTAGTGTTTGCAGGGGTTATGGCGTACACCATGCCATCGGTACTATCAATGGACTTTTTCCAATCTCCATTGAACAGCTCTCGAACAAGCGAAACTACAAATGCGCGGTGTTTGTCTCGCGCACCCGAACTTGGAGTATCATCACAATTTGAAGTGGAACCGTTCCTGCCGCAGGCCAGGTTATGACATACGTATGCGTTGCATCTCGCTATATCAATCATAGCCATAGCAACTTCTTGTGCCATTTTTAAAAAGAGTGGGCGAGAAGCGACCGCGAAGCTGGTCGTGGCGTTCGACACCTTGCATAGCTGAGTTGTTCTCTCCAATACAAGTAGGGTAGAAAACGCAACCTTCGTGTCCTTAATTCAACGATAGACGGTGGATGATTTAGACGAGTCCGCATTGGATACTATGCTGACAATCGATCCGTCGACCCAGCTTGCAGCAACTATATGTTTCTCTAAACATACGCCTTGTTTCGCGCAGCCCCTGGTTTTTCGTCTTTGTTCTTTATCACCGTAAAGCGGGGAAAATGCTTGCTGGAGGAGCGGACAGTACCGCGTCCGTATAGGCCGACCGATCGCAAGCTTTCTAGCAGCTGGCAGGACGTGTAATAGCTATCTGTGTTCACGATGCGACCTGAACCCCCCCAAAGAAGCTGTGACTTCAATTACGTGAGATCGACCTTCAGAAAAATTCTTTGTCATTTCAGCAAGCCGGGACAGCTCTGATGCTGGAACGACGCCATCTAAACGATCGCCAATCTCGCTAGAGCAGTGTAATTTGAAACTCAAAACGTACCAGGAGGTAGAGCAGCAGCAACATATAACTTGAAACATATAACTTGAAATAGTACTTTCCTGTAGGCTTTTGTGAATTGAAGTCAATGAGATTTCTAGCGTATTGTGATCTACACGCAATGCTAGCTTCATCTACTGCCACATTTCGCCCAAGGATAACATGACGCCCACTTCCTGGATTTCAACATGTTGATAAGTGGTCTTATATGAGCTAAAGGATCCCGCTGAATATCCCATGCGGTAACTTTTGAGCGAAAGCACAAATTCTTACGAATGAAAATGAATCTTCTCCACGTCATGACCGACTCCAAGTTTGTCTAGGAAGCATCAGGAAAATATTTGTGCTTCGTCGTCATCAACCCAGTAGTTCCTCATTTTCGCCTTTGTCGACCACAGCCATATACCATAAAATACCCAAGAGCTTCATCAGTTCATCCAGACTAATTTCCTGGGAAGTAGGACTACTGTGGTGTAGTGATTTCTCCGTGGTTGCGGATTATCACCCGTCGACAAAGACGTGACACCGCCCAAGTTGTTCAAGCGACGAACCCTCGGTCGAGTGATGTACGGAGACGCCAAGGTGCAAGGGACTCGACGGCGTCACCTCCGAGCTTTCAACAAATATCGGATACGGCCCTATGTCACTGAATCCAGGCTGCCCTTATTATTAATAATGGACTGGCCGGATTCGCATTCAGCGGACCATCTACGGTACGAACTCTCAGTGGCGGTTGGGATGAGTTCGCGGAATACTCAGCGACCTTTGGAAGACACGTTAACCGTCTGGGACAAGGCGCGGACCGTTAAAGATGCTCATGCGACAGTGCAGACGACGCTTGGCATGCAAGAAGATCCATAACGGATCATTGTTCACTTGATATTTGTATACTTGATTAGGACTTCTTATTAGGAATAGACCCGAAAGGGTAAGCTTAAATACAGAACAGAATTTCCACTCAAGCACACAGAGCGACGTCCGGCTTCAAGGTAAGCGTCAGGTCAAGCTTGTTTGAGTGTGTTATGCCTGTCGGTGAGCTCGAAGCTCTGTAGCGAGGGTTCATCCGGCAAGGCCAAGAGACTTTGTGTATTGGCCGATTATTATCGGGAGGTTTTACGTGACGGCTTATTGTTGCCTATTTGCACGACTGGGAGTGCTTGAATTGCCTCCCTTTTATTTCTTCCAGCCGAGTGTTGAACACTCGGTGATCTCGTAAAAGGCTTACCCGTGCCTGGTACCCTTCCGCTGTTGGGACCACGAGGATTCAAAACACCTGCTAGCTTTGCTCGTGCTAGTAGCGTGTTCTTATTCTACTGGTTGGTCTATATAAGTAGTTTACAAGGTCCAGTTTGTCCCGGTGCAAGGGCAGAACTGGGGTCTTCAGGTCCGCCCGAACGATCGTTTACTATCCTAGTAGACGTATTGTTGTGGGAACATCTCAACTACATCTGTAGCTAGAGTTCACGTGGGATTTCCAACACCACAACTGGTGCCGCGACACGGGAACAGATTGTGACCATTGTGAACTGTTTGTATGGGCCTTCCAGTTTACGAGCTACCAAGAGAAGAAGAACAAGAAAAAAAGAAACATGGCGAAAGGACAACCGACGGTACCAGTTACGCCTGCCAAGTCTGGCGGGGCTCGCAACGAGAGTTCAAGCCCGGCTGCGCGCTTTGCAGCCGCCACCGAGCTTTCAGTGAGC
>NW_003303615.1:17388-25298 GCF_000142945.1 Phytophthora infestans T30-4
AAGCGCGTTTTCGACCGCGTACAAGCGCTGATGCAGAATGATGAGTGGATGCAGCTGTTCAAGCCCATCCCCAAGAAAAAGGCCGACTGGCCTGCACTTGCGCAGGAACTTCAATACCCAGTCAACTCGGTTTCGACTAGTCAAGTTGCCGAGGATTCAGTTTCGCTACTGTTGTCGCTGGGGTTCGAGAACGAGACGTACCCATCGACGATGTCGCTCCAGGATTGGAGTTCACATGAAGCCGGAGCTGCTCTCCAGAAATGGAAGAAGAAGCTTCGGAAGGCGTTTGGCGCTGTTGGCATCAATGCCGGAAAGCGGCTTGTGAGTCGACCGATGATTCAAGATGAAGATCCGTCCAAGATTCCACTGCCGCCGACGCCCCAACGACTCGTTCGTACTCCTCCGACCAAGCGTGGAGCTGAGCGTGGTGCCTTTGGCACTACCGAAGCTTCACCGTACTTTCAAGACTCGCACATGGTTACACCACGTTCGGAGAGCCGTATGCAACGCATTTTTCGCCAAGTAACGAGAGTTCGTTCCGTTCGCCGAGGCGGTGCGCGAGCCCCCTAAAGGTGGTGACCGGACGTCGTCCAAGTCGACAGCGATGGTTCGTCCAGTGACGATGACATTTTTGGTGCGGACATTCGACGAGGGAAGATCCCTCAACTCGAGTTGATGCGTCAGATGAATGAGCTAGCGGACGCTGAACGACGTAGACCCCGACACCGAGGGATTGAATTGGCTTCGCACCCGACCGCTGGATCGCATCACGCCCGTTCTCAAGCTCTCGCAACAAGAGCGAGAACTGTATGCAGTGGCTCCGTGGGTTCATCTATGAAATGACTGGAACTCACACAGATGCCGATAAATGGTGCATTCCATTTGAGCTAAGTCTCCGGGACGGAGCCATTCATTGGTTCCGTCAACTTCCGAAGAAGACGAAGCGCAAGTGGAAGCTGCTGAGCGATGCGTTCATCCGCTACTACTGCTCGCAGTTCACGCAGACGGCACTGTCGCGTTACTACTCCGCCAAGCGGGAACGTAATGAACATCTGTGCGACTACATAAACAGGCTGAATGGCTACGCTCGGACCGCCCGTCTACACTTGAGAAGAGTGGTCGCGACGCGAAAGAACACGTACAGCAATTCCTGGCAACATGCGACGATGACAAGCTAGCGGAGAGTCTCTACCACGCTCGAGTCGCCGACATTCACGAGCTCGAAGAGATCATCGAAGATGTTCTCAAGAGCAAGGAGAGAATGGCCAAGGCGTGACAGTGAGTACCGATACTCCAAGAGTCGTGATACGCGACGCGACGATGGGTACGCCCCGCAACAACCGGCGTGATGACCGTCGCCGCGATGACAACCGCATCAAACCAAGAGTGACACTCATTGAAGCCACGGTGGACGACCTACTAGCTGAATTAGAAGGTCGTGAAGTTGCTCAGGGAGGCACCGAGTATTCAAACGAAGATCCGAACGCTTACGACGATGTCCAAGATGAGTACAAAGACTTTCAGCCTGATAATACGGACGGTGATTTCTCATTGGACGAAAACGACCGATACCTCGCCGCGGCTAACGAAAATGAGCGTCGTGCAGCTGCTGAAGGCACCTACGCACGTTCAGACAACCGTCAACCACGTGGAAACATGCCTGATCGCGATAATGGCTTCAATCAAGATCGCCGAGGTGGTGACCGTGGGTTCAATCAGGACCAACGCGGTCGACGTGACTTCAACCGCGACAACCGACGCCCACAGTACGGACCATGCGCGGTGTGCGGTGGCATGAGTCACTTCGCCCACTACTGTAACAAGCGATGCAAGTTCTGCAAACAACTCCACGATGCTGGACAATGCGAACTTTTCCGCAACTTCCAAGACCTTGCCCCATTTGTGCGCACCACAGGCACGAAGGAGGAACTCCCGCCAGAGCTCAAGGCCGTCGTTCAAGAACGTCATTTAAACTAGGCAGCCCGCCAAACTACAACTGGGTTGGTCCCTATCGGGCTGCCACAGTTAACCGAGCCTTCAATGGAAGCAGAGTGTATCTTTGCTTTCATGGGGCAGAGTGAATGGCCTGATAAATACGTAACAAGTGTGACCGCGACGGAAAATGAAAAGGAGAGGAGTAGAATCCTCGGTGGAGGTGTTGGAGAAATAGTGGAGTGTGCTGATGCTGATAAGGGCACCAGCGAGGGTTCGCTCGGCTTGGTTTCGAGTGCAGCGCGAGACGAGCCCAAGGGTCACTCCAAGATTATGAAGTTGAACCCTGGCGAGAGACAGGGGTGGTGGTCGGCCAAGAAATTCGACCGACGGATCAGAATGAGAGCTCTGGTGCAAGGCACTGTGAACGACCAGCGAACGAGGATCCTCCTCGACACAGGAGCGAACGTTAGTGTGATCACTGACACCTTTGCCAAGAAGTTACGACTCCGAGATGTACCTGATCACAGACGCCGCATTGACATTCAAGGAATCAACGAAGGCAAGGTGTCTACGACGCGACGAGCGTGCGTCAAGATTACGCTCGGATGGGAGATGGTGTACGAGTTTGAGATGTGGGTAATGGCGCATAGTGCAGGCGTCGACGTGGTACTCGGGACCGACTTTATGATCCCAGCTGGGATCCGGTTGGACCTGTTCCACGGCGCGGCGCAATTACCGCACGAAGTCCAAATCCCGCTGATCAAGACCAAGAACATGATCGACAGCGAAGAATACGGCTCCCCATGTTAACGCCGGGCCACCCGAGCGTTTGGACATTGAAGCGCACGAGTGGCGAGAATATCGACTAGCGAAGCGTCAAGTCGGGCTGGAAGAACACGTACTGTGGGTTCGTCGAACGAACAAGTTAATCCCGTCAGTGACGAGGTTTCGACGTGGACGGCCTCAGAGCATTCGACTGACCAACGTGTCTGATCGAACTGTGTACCTACCAGCACACGACTCGATCGCAATGTGGATTTCAGATGAGGATTTGCCACGAGGTGACGGCTATGTGCGTCTGGAGTCCAAGAAGTACCAAGACTGGCAAGTATTGGCCTACGAAGGTTGTAGAGACCGCGAGCTCGCTCAGCGTGAATGCGAAATCTACGAACAATGGCTTGCAACTCAGCCTTCGGCAGTTGATCGACCAGACTACCCAGAACCCAGTGGAGTGCTACCACGACCTCTAGAAGACTCGCTAGTGGATTCTAGTGATCGTCTGACATGTGCAGAGCGCTGGGCACTGATCCTGGAAGAACGTGAACAAGTGGAAGCCTGTCTGGCGTCTGGGGTGACAGCCGGGGATTCGGCCGACGGTCAGCCTTCCGCAGAACCTTTGGCCACGTACACGACAACCCATGGCGGAAGCAATAACGCGAACGAAGCCTCGGTAGTGCGTACACACGAACTACTGAGGCCGGTAAACGTGGTACGTACGCCAACGGGTGTTAGTGTCCAGCCAGGGGTGACCACGAAAGCGACAAGTAACAGCACTGGATTAAATGAAGTCACCTGTTTTGACGAAGCTGTCCCGGCCTTGTGTGTCACCAAATCTGCGAACGAGACATCAGTGGTTGATCCAGAGGATGCAGGCATCGCGCTGAAGGTGTTGAGTACGGCACCGAGAGTTCATTGCAAGATTGGTGCGAATGCCAAACTGTCACGACAGCAGCCGACCGAGGAGCTGAGCAAAAGTCAACAACCCAATGTGTCAATGGCCCGCGCATTCAATATTGCGAACGACGACTCGGCAGATGGCCCAGAGATGGGAAACCAGGATGGGAAGGAGATGGACCCAGTACCGACTGTGGAAATCAAAGCGGATGCCGATGTTGAGTCAAGGGAAAAATCCGTAGCGACGTTGGACGGAACGTACATCTCGGTTGCTCGAGTATTAGCAACCGAAGGAAATGAAGCAACGGAGGATACGAGAAATGACTTCTACGAACACCCAGTTAGCAACATTGGCTTGGAAGACTACGCGAAGGAGCTGGCATTCCTGCCGGATCTGACCGAAGAGATCAACACGAGAATTGACTACACTGCGCCTAATGTTGCTGATCCTGAGCTGTCGACTGAACGCCGAGAACGTCTAGTCGCGACGCTAAAGAACCACGAGCACATCCTGATTGCTAGTGGTAACGCACTGCCGCCGCCAGTCTACGGAGCGGTATGCGATATCGACACACAGGGGCACGCCCCAATTAAACAGCGTGCCCGACGCGTGCCGCTGCGATTTCTCGGCAAGCTGTACGAGCTGCTGCGCGCTTTATTGCGTGCAGGACTGATCGTCTTTTCAGACAGTCCATGGGCATCGCCGATCGTGATTGTGATGAAAAAGAACGGGCTGGACATCCGGCTCTGCATTGATTACAAGATGGTGAATGCTATCACCGCGATCATGGAATATGCAATGCCGCTAGTCGACGACCTGTTAACAGATCTCGAGCGCTACCTATGGTTCTGCTCGCTGGATGCAGCAAGCGGCTTCTGGGCGGTCATGATGACCTTGCGAGCGCGTAAAGTATCGGCGTTCGTCTGCGCACTCGGACATTTCGAGTGGTTACGCATGCCCTTCGGGCTAAAGAACGCGCCGATGATCTATCAGCGTATGATTGACAACGCACTCTGGGGGTTCGTTCAGCCTAAAGGAGGTTGGTTTGAATACTCGGAGAGGATGCGTTTAGCTGAAGAACAGGCCAAGGAACGTCGTGGGCCAAGCGCCGAGGGTTCGTTTCAAACGAAGTTCGCGGCAGACCGCGAAGCACCGGTAGAGACCGACCCTGTACTACAACTCGTCAACAGCCCCGTCGCTGACATGTTTACGAACGGGGAGCCAGACGAATCATCGCTGGTACCGGTATTTGGTCGACGGTCGTTTGTGGATGATATTTGCTTCGGTGGCGAGGATTTCGACAGCTGCCTGGCGACGCTGGACCGATTGCTAGCAAGATTCGCACAGTGTCGGATCAGCATTAGCTTCACCAAGAGCATCTTTTGCCAACCCAAGGTGGACTTTCTGTCGCATAAAATTTCACCAGAAGGTATCAGAGCTGACCCCAAGAAGCTGGCGGCCATCACCGAGCTTTCGTTTCCAACGAGTAAAAAGGGCATGCAGTCGTTTCTTGGAGCGGTTAATTACTACAGTCGCTTCATTCAAGACTTCGCGGTCTACGGTGCGGCGCTGTACCAGCTCAAGGATGAAGACTTTGTCGTTGAAGGTGGCCTTTCTGTGGCACGTCATTCCTTCGAAAGATTGAAGACGAGTGTTTCACATTCACCCATCCTCAGGCACTTCGATCGGTCGAAAGAAGTTCACGTCATGCTCTTTGCGAATGAATGGGCGTTGAGCACTACGCTAATGCAAGAACATGAAGGCAAGCTACACCCCGTACGGTTCCTCGGTCGGGTGCTTAAGGAAGCCGAGATGAACTACCATCCAGCTGAGAAAGAAGTTTTGGCGTTACTTCTGCTGTTGAAGATCTGTTACGTCCAGCTGGCAGGAAAGACGCTACATGTCTATACACGATTCTCGACGTTAGAGTGGGTGCATAAAGTCGAAGTCTCTCTTCGGACGCGCGGTCCAGTTCGCAGTGCTGCTATCGCAGTAACACCTTAAGGTGCAGCGCGTGAAAGAGAAGGATGTCGCCTTTGCGCAGCTACTGCAGTCAAGCATCACGAGCTTCGTTGACCTGGAAGACTCGCTCGCGCCGGTGGCGCCTCCAAACAAGGGTTCCCCGACTATTCGAATGGACCCCGCGTTGCTGTACGCCAGGCTTTCCCGTAATTACAGCGGATTCGTCATGTCTTTTGACGGATCAGCGAAGACAGAGAAGTACGGTGGCTACGGGAGTTGTTCATGGGTGCTGTGGAGCCTTCCTGAGTGGAAGGTAGTGATTGCTGCAAACGCTTACCTCTCGGCTACCACTGTGAATGAGGCAGAGTATAAAGGTATGATCAACGGTGTCAAGGCTGCTATTGCGCACGGTGCCGAGGATTTAGTCATCGTTGGTGACTCAAGGCTCGCGATTCAACAATCACTAGGGGTGATCGCATGCAGGAAGGAAACTTTGCTAGCGCTGCTGAATACTCACAAGGAACTCACGGCCAAGCTTCGATCAGTTAAATATCTTCACGTTGTACGAGAATACAACGCGGCCGCGGATTCGTTAGCCACTGAAGCGCTTGAATCGAAGGTCAGTCGGGTAATCTTGGCTGAAACTCGCAAGTCGGAATTGGCATCGCTGAACCGCATCCAGGAAATGATCTACGAGCCGGATGAAGACTCGGTAGATGTTTCGTCACGAGGAGCAGAGCGTCAAGTACATGTACTGTCAGGCAGCGAGTCTTCAAAGTGGAAAACTTTCGAAAATTTCGTGGTTGATTACAGCTTACCAAAGTGCGATTATGGTAATATAGCAGTGATGACTCGGCGACAGACGAAAGCCAAGAAACGAGTCAGGTTTGCAGATGAACACTCGGAGGATGTCTCAAAAGCTCAAGAACAGAATGAAGAACGACGAGAGACGTCTACCGAAGATTCATTCGGCGAAGATTTGCCAGACCATCCTCACAAGACTGTACCAGCGGCATTTCCCGATGCGGAAGATGTTGACCCGGTAGCGATACAGCGGGAACGACGCAGACGGATACAGGTGGCACAAGACGAGGAGCAGAAGTGGTCTAACATCAAGAAGGTGCTTCAGGGCCAAGCACAAGAGCTGAGTTACAAAGAAGCTCGAAATGCCTGGAAATACGCTGACCGGTTCGTGTTATCAAAAGACGGCGTGTTTCACTATCTTGGATTGAATCGTCGGTACGACCACGGTTGGCAAGAGGAGACCAAGCTGCGGCTTGTGGTACCAACAACGATGATTCAAGAGGTCTTGCAGAATTGTCACGACTCGCTGGAAGGAGGACATCAAGGTGTGGTGAGAACGTTCCAACGCGTTAAGTCCGATTATTATTTGATCGGCTTGTACGCTGACGTGGAGAAGCATGTGAAGTCATGTCCAGATTGCAGCTCGAGTAAAAGCCGTCCACAGCTTCGTGGATACTCACCTGGTAACGTGCTAGCCGAACGACCTTTCCAGATCGTCTCGATGGATTTTGTGATCCCACTACCGAAATCTCGTAGGGGCAACACGGCGTTGCTCCTATTTCAGTGCTCGTTCACGGGATTCGTTATTGCCAAGGCTATGTCAGATACGACTGCACTGAGTGTTGCCCAAGTGTTCGAAGAATGTGTGTACCGACGGTTCGGAGCCCCATCATTAATAAGACATGACCGCGACCCACGCTTCATGAGCGAGGTGTTCCAAGCATTTGCAGAGATGATGCAGTCAAGATCAAGAGCGACTTTGAGCTATCGGCCACAGGCTAATGGACAGCAGGAACGCTCGGTGAAGTCAGTGATGGGGTCCGTACGGGTGTACGCGGAAGACCCTCTACAGCAAGATTGGGACGAAATCGCGGAGAAGCTAGTATTTGCTATTAATACTTCTCAAGACACCACGAGAAAGGAAACGCCGTTTTACCTCGTTCACGGTTGAAATGCGCAGTCGACGGTGCGGGCAATGTCGTCATCACTCAAACGAGGACTCGGCAAGCAGTCTGACGCACTGGCGTGGCGGCGTGAGATCAATCGACAACATGAGGTCGCCCTCACTATGGCCAAGGATGATCAGGCTGTAGAAAAGAGCGAAGGGCTAAAAAGCATAATGATGCTCTGAGTCGACTGGAAAAAGCTGCTGTACCTCAACCAAGTGGAAACGAAGACTCGGCGGACCCTCCAGAAGCTTCGGAAGAGATGGAATATCCTGCGAGAGCCCCACCGAGATCTCTTTTCGAGATTGGGAGCCGGGCGTGGCTGTACATGGAACGCGTCAAACCGGGCTTGACGAAGAAACTAGCTC